>NC_090941.1:393739951-394029396 GCF_040938575.1 Ambystoma mexicanum | reverse complement strand
GTGGGGGCCTGGTGGAGGGTGCCCTGCACTGCTTGGGGGTGGGGGTGCAGGGAGACATGAGTGGGGGCCCGGTCGAGGCTGCCCCTGCACTGCTGGGGGGTGGGGGTGGTGGGAGACATGAGTGGGGGCCTGGTGGAGGGTGTCCCTGGATGCTGGGGGGTGGGGTGCTCGGAGACATGAGTGGGGGCATGGTGGAGGGTGCCCCTGCACTGCTGGGGGGTGGGGGTGCTGGGAGACATGAGTGGGGGCCTGGTGGAGGGTGCCCCTGGATGCTGTGGGGTGGGGGTGGTGGGAGACATGAGTGGGGGCCTGGTGGAGGGTGCCCCTGCACTGCTGTGGGGTGGGAGTGATGGGAGACATGAGTTGGACATGAGTGGGGGCCTGGTGGTGGGTGCCCTGCACTGCTGGGGGGTGGGGGTGGTGGGATACATGAGTGGGGGCCTGGTGGAGGCTGCCCCTGCACTGCTAGGGGGTGGGTGTGGTGGGAGACATGAGTGGGGGCCTGGTGGAGGGTGCCCCTGCACTGCTGGGGGATGGGGGTGCAGGGAGACATGAGTGGGTCCTGGTGGAGGGTGCCCCTGCACTGCTGGGTGGTGGGGGTGGTGGGAAACATGAGTGAGGGCCTGGTGGAGGGTGCCCCTGGATGGTGGGGGCTGGGGGTGCTGGGAGACATTAGTGGGGGCCTGGTGGAGGGTGCCCCTGGATGCTGGGGGGTGGGGGTGATGGGAGACATAAGTTGGACATGCGTGGGGGCCTGGTGGAGGGTGCCCTGCACTGCTGGGGGGTGGGGGTGTGGGAGACATTAGTGGGGGCCTGGTGGAGGGTGTCCCTGGATGCTGGGGGGTGGGGTGCTGGGAGACATGAGTGGGGGCATGGTGGAGGGTGCCCCTGCACTGCTGGGGGGTGGGGGTGCTGGGAGACATGAGTGGGGGCCTGGTGGAAGGTGCCCCTGGATGCTGTGGGGTGGGGGTGGTGGGAGACATGAGTGGGGGCCTGGTGGAGGGTGCCCCTGCACTGCTGGGGGGTGGGAGTGATGGGAGACATGAGTTGGACATGAGTGGGGGCCTGGTGGTGGGTGCCCTGCACTGCTGGGGGGTGGGGGTGGTGGAACATGAGTGGGGGCCTGGTGGAGGCTGCCCCTGCACTGCTAGGGGGTGGGTGTGGTGGGAGACATGAGTGGGGGCCTGGTGGAGGGTGCCCCTGCACTGCTGGGGGGTGGGGGTGCAGGGAGACATGAGTGGGTCCTGGTGGAGGGTGCCCCTGCACTGCTGGGTGGTGGGGGTGGTGGGAAACATGAGTGAGGGCCTGGTGGAGGGTGCCCCTGGATGGTGGGGGCTGGGGGTGCTGGGAGACATTAGTGGGGGCCTGGTGGAGGGTGCCCCTGGATGCTGGGGGGTGGGGGTGATGGGAGACATAAGTTGGACATGCGTGAGGGCCTGGTGGAGGGTGCCTTGCACTGCTGGGGGGTGGGGGTGTGGGAGACATTAGTGGGGGCCTGGTCGAGGTTGCCCCACAGTGCTGGGGGGTGGGGGTGATGGGAGACATGAGTGGGGGCCTGGTGGAGGGTGCCCTGCACTGCTGGGGGATGGGGGTGATGGGAGACATGAGTGGGGGCCTGGTGGAGGGTGCCCCTGCACTGCTGGGGGGTGGGGGTGGTGGGAGACATGAGTGGGGGCCTGGTGGAGGCTGCCCCTGCACTGCTGGGGGGTGGGGGTGGTGGGAGACATGAGTGGGGGCCTGGTGGAGGGTGCCCTGCACTGCTGGGGGGTGGGGGTGATGGGAGACATGAGTGGGGGCCTGGTGGAGGGTGCCCCTGCACTGCTGGGGGTGGGGGTGGTGGGAGACATGAGTGGGAGCCTGGTGGAGGGTGCCCTGCACTGCTGGGTGGTGGGGGTGGTGGGAGACATGAGTGGGGGCCTGGTGGAGGGTGCCCTGCACTGCTGGGGGTGGGGGGTTATGGGAGACATGAGTGGGGGCCTGGTGGAGGGTGCCCCTGCACGCTGGGGGGTGGGGGTGCAGGGAGACATGAGTGGGGGCCTGGTGGAGGGTGCCCCTGGATGCTGGGGGGTGGGGGTGATGGGAGACATGAGTTGGACATGAGTGGGGGCCTGGTGGAGGGTGCCCTGCCCTGCTGGGGGGTGAGGTGCAGGGGGACATGAGTGGGGGCCTGGTGGAGGTTGCCCCTAGATGCTGGGGGGTGGGGGTGATGGAAGACATGAGTTGGACATGAGTGGGGGCCTGGTGGAGGGTGCCCTGCCCTGCTGGGGTTGGGGTGGTGGGAGACATGAGTGGGGGCCTGGTGGAGGGTGCCCTGCACTCCTGGGGGGTGGGGGTGATGGGAGACATGAGTGGGGGCCTGGTGGAGGGTGCCCCTGCACTGCTGGGGGGTGCGGGTGGTGTTAGACATGAGTGGGGGCCTGGTGGAGGGTGCCCCTGCACTGCTAGGGGGTGGGTGTGGTGGGAGACATGAGTGGGGGCCTGGTGGAGGGTGCCCCTGCACTGCTGGGGGATGGGGGTGCAGGGAGACATGAGTGGGTCCTGGTGGAGGGTGCCCCTGCACTGCTGGGTGGTGGGGGTGGTGGGAAACATGAGTGAGGGCCTCGTGGAGGGTGCCCCTGGATGGTGGGGGCTGGGGGTGCTGGGAGACATTAGTGGGGGCCTGGTGGAGGGTGCCCCTGGATGCTGGGGGGTGGGGGTGATGGGAGACATAAGTTGGACATGCGTGGGGGCCTGGTGGAGGGTGCCCTGCACTGCTGGGGGGTGGGGGTGTGGGAGACATTAGTGGGGGCCTGGTGGAGGGTGTCCCTGGATGCTGGGGGGTGGGGTGCTGGGAGACATGAGTGGGGGCATGGTGGAGGGTGCCCCTGCACTGCTGGGGGGTGGGGGTGCTGGGAGACATGAGTGGGGGCCTGGTGGAAGGTGCCCCTGGATGCTGTGGGGTGGGGGTGGTGGGAGACATGAGTGGGGGCCTGGTGGAGGGTGCCCCTGCACTGCTGGGGGGTGGGAGTGATGGGAGACATGAGTTGGACATGAGTGGGGGCCTGGTGGTGGGTGCCCTGCACTGCTGGGGGGTGGGGGTGGTGGGATACATGAGTGGGGGCCTGGTGGAGGCTGCCCCTGCACTGCTAGGGGGTGGGTGTGGTGGGAGACATGAGTGGGGGCCTGGTGGAGGGTGCCCCTGCACTGCTGGGGGGTGGGGGTGCAGGGAGACATGAGTGGGTCCTGGTGGAGGGTGCCCCTGCACTGCTGGGTGGTGGGGGTGGTGGGAAACATGAGTGAGGGCCTGGTGGAGGGTGCCCCTGGATGGTGGGGGCTGGGGGTGCTGGGAGACATTAGTGGGGGCCTGGTGGAGGGTGCCCCTGCACTGCTGGGGGGTGGGGGTGTGGGAGACATTAGTGGGGGCCTGGTCGAGGTTGCCCCACAGTGCTGGGGGGTGGGGGCGGTGGGAGACATGAGTGGGGGCCTGGTGGAGGGTGCCCTGCACTGCTGGGGGATGGGGGTGATGGGAGACATGAGTGGGGGCCTGGTGGAGGGTGCCCCTGCACTGCTGGGGGGTGGGGGTGGTGGGAGACATGAGTGGGGGCCTGGTGGAGGGTGCCCTGTACTGCTGGGGGGTGGGGGTGATGGGAGACATGAGTGGGGGCCTGGTGGAGGGTGCCCCTGCACTGCTGGGGGTGGGGGTGGTGGGAGACATGAGTGGGAGCCTGGTGGAGGGTGCCCTGCACTGCTGGGTGGTGGGGGTGGTGGGAGACATGAGTGGGGGCCTGGTGGAGGGTGCCCTGCACTGCTGGGGGTGGGGGGTTATGGGAGACATGAGTGGGTGCCTGGTGGAGGGTGCCCCTGCACTGCTGGGGGGTTGGGGTGCAGGGAGACATGAGTGGGGGCCTGGTGGAGGGTGCGCCTGGATGCTGGGGGGTGGGGGTGATGGGAGACATGAGTTGGACATGAGTGGGGGCCTGGTGGAGGGTGCCCTGCCCTGCTGGGGGGTGAGGTGCAGGGGGACATGAGTGGGGGCCTGGTGGAGGTTGCCCCTAGATGCTGGGGGGTGGGGGTGATGGAAGACATGAGTTGGACATGAGTGGGGGCCTGGTGGAGGGTGCCCTGCCCTGCTGGGGTTGGGGTGGTGGGAGACATGAGTGGGGGCCTGGTGGAGGGTGCCCTGCACTCCTGGGGGGTGGGGGTGATGGGAGACATGAGTGGGGGCCTGGTGGAGGGTGCCCCTGCACTGCTGGGGGGTGCGGGTGGTGTTAGACATGAGTGGGGGCCTGGTGGAGGGTGCCCCTGGATGCTGGGGTGTGGGGGTGCAGGGGGACATGTGTGGGGGCCTGGTGGAGGGTGCCCTGCACTGCTGGGGGGTGGGGGTGATGGGAGACATGAGTGGGGGCCTGGTGGAGGGTGCCCTGCACTGCTTGGGGGTGGGGGTGCAGGGAGACATGAGTGGGGGCCCGGTGGAGGGTGCCCCTGGATGCTGTGGGGTGGGGGTGGTGGGAGACATGAGTGGGGGCCTGGTGGAGGGTGCCCTGCACTGATGGGGGGTGGGGGTGATGGGAGACATGCGTGGGGGCCTGGTGGAGGGTGCCCCTAGATGCTGGGGGGTGGTGGTGGTTGGAGACATGAGTGGGGGCCTGGTGGAGGGTGATCTGCACTGCTGGGGGGTGGGGGTGGTGGGAGACATGAGTGGGGGCCTGGTGGAGGCTGCCCCTGCACTGCTGGGGGATAGGGGTGGTGGGAGACATGAGTGGGGGCCTGGTGGAGGGTGCCCCTGGATGCTGGGTGGTGGGGTGCTGGGAGACATGAGTGGGGGCATGGTGGAGGGTGCCCCTGCACTGCTGGGGGGTGGGGGTGCTGGGAGACATGAGTGGGGGCCTGGTGGAGGGTGCCCCTGGATGCTGTGGGGTGGGGGTGGTGGGAGACATGAGTGGGGGCCTGGTGGAGGGTGCCCCTGCTTTGCTGGGGGGTGGGAGTGATGGGAGACATGAGTTGGACATGAGTGGGGGCCTGGTGGTGGGTTTCCTGCACTGCTGGGGGGTGGGGGTGGTGGGATACATGAGTGGGGGCCTGGTGGAGACTGCCCCTGCACTGCTAGGGGGTGGGTGTGGTGGGAGACATGAGTGGGGGCCTGGTGGAGGGTGCCCCTGCACTGCTGGGGGGTGGGGGTGCAGGGAGACATGAGTGGGTCCTGGTGGAGGGTGCCCCTGCACTGCTGGGTGGTGGGGGTGGTGGGAAACATGAGTGAGGGCCTGGTGGAGGGTGCCCCTGGATGGTGGGGGCTGGGGGTGCTGGGAGACATTAGTGGGGGCCTGGTGGAGGGTGCCCCTGGATGCTGGTGGGTGGGGGTGATGGGAGACATAAGTTGGACATGCGTGGGGGCTTGGTGGAGGGTGCCCTGCACTGCTGGGGGGTGGGGGTGTGGGAGACATTAGTGGGGGCCTGGTCGAGGTTGCCCCACAGTGCTGGGGGGTGGGGGCGGTGGGAGACATGAGTGGGGGCCTGGTGGAGGGTGCCCTGCACTGCTGGGGGGTGGGGGTGATGGGATACATGAGTTGGACATGAGTGGGTGCCTGGCGGAGGGTGCCCCTGCACTGCTGGGGGGTGAGGGTGGTGGGAGACATGAGTGGGGGCCTGGTGGAGTGTGCCCCTGGAAGCTGGGGGGTGGGGGTGCAGGGGGACATGAGTGGGGGCCTGCTGGAGGGTGCCCCTAGATGCTGGGGGGTGGGGGTGATGGGAGACATGAGTTGGACATGAGTGGGGGCCTGGTGGAGGGTGCCCTGCACTGCTGGGGGGTGGGGGTGATGGGAGACATGCGTGGGGGCCTGGTGGAGGGTGCCCCTAGATGCTGGGGGGTGGTGGTGATGGGATACATGATTTGGACATGAGTGGGGGCCTGGTGGAGGGTGCCCCTGCACTGCTGGGGGGTGAGGGTGGTTGGAGACATGAGTCGGGGCCTGGTGGAGGGTGATCTGCACTGCTGGGGGGTGGGGGTGCTGGGAGACATGAGTGGGGTCCTGGTGGTGGGTGCCCCTGGATGCTGGGGGGTGGGGGTGCAGGGGGACATGAGTGGGGGCCTGGTGGAGGGTGCCCCTAGATGCTGGGGGGGTGGGGGTGATGGGAGACATGAGTTGGACATGAGTGGGGGCCGGGTGGATGGTGCCCTGCACTGCTGGGGGGTGGGGGTGATGGGAGACATGAGTGGGGGCCTGGTAGAGGGTGCCCCTAGATGCTGGGGGGTGGGGGTGATGGGAGACATGAGTTGGACATGAGTGGGTGCCTGGTGGAGGGTGCCCCTGCACTGCTGGGGGGTGAGGGTGGTGGGAGACATGAGTGGGGGCCTGGTGGAGTGTGCCCTGCACTGCTGGGGGGTGGGGGTGCTGGGAGGCATGAGTGGGGGCCTGGTGGAGGGTGCCCCTGCACTGCTGGGAGGTGGGGGTGCTGGGAGACATGAGTGGGGGCCTGGTGGAGGGTGCCCCTGGAAGCTGGGGGGTGGGGGTGCAGGGGGACATGAGTGGGGGCCTGTTGGAGGGTGCCCCTAGATGCTGGGGGGTGGGGGTGATGGGATACATGAGTTGGACATGAGTGGGGGCCTGGTGGAGGGTGCCCTGCACTGCTGGGGGGTGGGGGTGATGGGAGACATGCTTGGGGGCCTGGTGGAGGGTGCCCCTAGATGCTGGGGGGTGGTGGTGATGGGAGACATGATTTGGACATGAGTGGGGGCCTGGTAGAGGGTGCCCCTGCACTGCTGGGGGGTGAGGGTGGTTGGAGACATGAGTGGGGGCCTGGTGGAGGCTGCCCCTGCACTGCTGGGGGGTGGGGGTGGTGGGAGACATGAGTGGGGGCCTGGTGGAGGGTGCCCCTGGATGCTGGGGGGTGGGGTGCTGGGAGACATGAGTGGCGGCATGGTCGAGGGTGCCCCTGCACTGCTGGGGGGTGGGGGTGCTGGGAGACATGAGTGGGGGCCTGGTGGAGGGTGCCCCTGGATGCTGTGGGGTGGGGGTGGTGGGAGACATGAGTGGGGGCCTGGTGGAGGGTGCCCCTGCACTGCTGGGGGGTGGGAGTGATGGGAGACATGAGTTGGACATGAGTGGGGGCCTGGTGGTGGGTGCCCTGCACTGCTGGGGGGTGGGGGTTGTGGGATACATGAGTGGGGGCCTGGTGGAGGCTGCCCCTGCACTGCTAGGGGGTGGGTGTGGTGGGAGACATGAGTGGGGGCCTGGTGGAGGGTGCCCCTGCACTGCTGGGGGGTGGGGGTGCAGGGAGACATGAGTGGGTCCTGGTGGAGGGTGCCCCTGCACTGCTGGGTGGTGGGGGTGGTGGGAAACATGAGTGAGGGCCTGGTGGAGGGTGCCCCTGGATGGTGGGGGCTGGGGGTGCTGGGAGAAATTAGTGGGGGCCTGGTGGAGGGTGCCCCTGGATGCTGGGGGGTGGGGGTGATGGGAGACATAAATTGGACATGCGTGGGGGCCTGGTGGAGGGTGCCCTGCACTGCTGGGGGGTGGGGGTGTGGGAGACATTAGTGGGGGCCTGGTCGAGGTTGCCCCACAGTGCTGGGGGGTGGGGGCGGTGGGAGACATGAGTGGGGGCCTGGTGGAGGGTGTCCTGCACTGCTGGGGGGTGGGGGTGATGGGAGACATGAGTTGGACATGAGTGGGTGCCTGGTGGAGGGTGCCCCTGCACTGCTGGGGGGTGAGGGTGGTGGGAGACGTGAGTGGGGGCCTGGTGGAGTGTGCCCTGCACTGCAGGGGGGTGGGGGTGCTGGGAGGCATGAGTGGGGGCCTGGTGGAGGGTGCCCCTGCACTGCTGGGAGGTGGGGGTGCTGGGAGACATGAGTGGGGGCCTGGTGGAGGGTGCCCTGTAAGCTGGGGGGTGGGGGTGCAGGGGGATATGAGTGGGGGCCTGTTGGAGGGTGCCCCTAGATGCTGGGGGGTGGGGGTGATGGGAGACATGAGTTGGACATGAGTGGGGGCCTGGTGGAGGGTGCCCTGCACTGCTGGGGGGTGGGGGTGATGGGAGACATGCGTGGGGGCCTGGTGGAGGGTGCCCCTAGATGCTGGGGGGTGGTGGTGATGGGAGACATGATTTGGACATGAGTGGGGGCCTGGTGGAGG
Organism: Ambystoma mexicanum; assembly: GCF_040938575.1. NCBI lineage: Eukaryota > Metazoa > Chordata > Amphibia > Caudata > Ambystomatidae > Ambystoma > Ambystoma mexicanum. The sequence continues at coordinate 394,021,294 of NC_090941.1, read as the reverse complement.
GTGCCCCTGCACTGCTGGGGGGTGAGGGTGGTTGGAGACATGAGTGGGGGCCTGGTGGAGGGTGATCTGCACTGCTGGGGGGTGGGGGTGGTGGGAGACATGAGTGGGGGCCCGGTCGAGGCTGCCCCTGCACTGCTGGGGGGTGGGGGTGGTGGGAGACATGAGTGGGGGCCTGGTGGAGGGTGTCCCTGGATGCTGGGGGGTGGGGTGCTCGGAGACATGAGTGGGGGCATGGTGGAGGGTGCCCCTGCACTGCTGGGGGGTGGGGGTGCTGGGAGACATGAGTGGGGGCCTGGTGGAGGGTGCCCCTGGATGCTGTGGGGTGGGGGTGGTGGGAGACATGAGTGGGGGCCTGGTGGAGGGTGCCCCTGCACTGCTGGGGGGTGGGAGTGATGGGAGACATGAGTTGGACATGAGTGGGGGCCTGGTGGTGGGTGCCCTGCACTGCTGGGGGGTGGGGGTGGTGGGATACATGAGTGGGGGCCTGGTGGAGGCTGCCACTGCACTGCTAGGGGGTGGGTGTGGTGGGAGACATGAGTGGGGGCCTGGTGGAGGGTGCCCCTGCACTGCTGGGGGGTGGGGGTGCAGGGAGACATGAGTGGGTCCTGGTGGAGGGTGCCCCTGCACTGCTGGGTGGTGGGGGTGGTGGGAAACATGAGTGAGGGCCTGGTGGAGGGTGCCCCTGGATGGTGGGGGCTGGGGGTGCTGGGAGACATTAGTGGGGGCCTGGTGGAGGGTGCCCCTGGATGCTGGGGGGTGGGGGTGATGGGAGACATAAGTTGGACATGCGTGGGGGCCTGGTGGAGGGTGCCCTGCACTGCTGGGGGGTGGGGGTGTGGGAGACATTAGTGGGGGCCTGGTGGAGGGTGTCCCTGGATGCTGGGGGGTGGGGTGCTGGGAGACATGAGTGGGGGCATGGTGGAGGGTGCCCCTGCACTGCTGGGGGGTGGGGGTGCTGGGAGACATGAGTGGGGGCCTGGTGGAGGGTGCCCCTGGATGCTGTGGGGTGGGGGTGGTGGGAGACATGAGTGGGGGCCTGGTGGAGGGTGCCCCTGCACTGCTGGGGGGTGGGAGTGATGGGAGACATGAGTTGGACATGAGTGGGGGCCTGGTGGTGGGTGCCCTGCACTGCTGGGGGGTGGGGGTGGTGGGATACATGAGTGGGGGCCTGGTGGAGGCTGCCCCTGCACTGCTAGGGGGTGGGTGTGGTGGGAGACATGAGTGGGGGCCTGGTGGAGGGTGCCCCTGCACTGCTGGGGGGTGGGGGTGCAGGGAGACATGAGTGGGTCCTGGTGGAGGGTGCCCCTGCACTGCTGGGTGGTGGGGGTGGTGGGAAACATGAGTGAGGGCCTGGTGGAGGGTGCCCCTGGATGGTGGGGGCTGGGGGTGCTGGGAGACATTAGTGGGGGCCTGGTGGAGGGTGCCCCTGGATGCTGGGGGGTGGGGGTGATGGGAGACATAAGTTGGACATGCGTGAGGGCCTGGTGGAGGGTGCTCTGCACTGCTGGGGGGTGGGGGTGTGGAAGACATTAGTGGGGGCCTGGTCGAGGTTGCCCCACAGTGCTGGGGGGTGGGGGCGGTGGGAGACATGAGTGGGGGCCTGGTGGAGGGTGCCCTGCACTGCTGGGGGATGGGGGTGATGGGAGACATGAGTGGGGGCCTGGTGGAGGGTGCCCCTGCACTGCTGGGGGGTGGGGGTGGTGGGAGACATGAGTGGGGGCCTGGTGGAGGCTGCCCCTGCACTGCTGGGGGGTGGGGGTGGTGGGAGACATGAGTGGGGGCCTGGTGGAGGGTGCCCTGCACTGCTGGGGGGTGGGGGTGATGGGAGACATGAGTGGGGGCCTGGTGGAGGGTGCCCCTGCACTGCTGGGGGTGGGGGTGGTGGGAGACATGAGTGGGAGCCTGGTGGAGGGTGCCCTGCACTGCTGGGTGGTGGGGGTGGTGGGAGACATGAGTGGGGGCCTGGTGGAGGGTGCCCTGCACTGCTGGGGGTGGGGGGTTATGGGAGACATGAGTGGGGGCCTGGTGGAGGGTGCCCCTGCACTGCTGGGGGGTGGGGGTGCTGGGAGACATGAGTGGGGGCCTGGTGGAGGGTGCCCCTGGATGCTGGGGGGTGGGGGTGATGGGAGACATGAGTTGGACATGAGTGGGGGCCTGGTGGAGGGTGCCCTGCCCTGCTGGGGGGTGAGGTGCAGGGGGACATGAGTGGGGGCCTGGTGGAGGTTGCCCCTAGATGCTGGGGGGTGGGGGTGATGGAAGACATGAGTTGGACATGAGTGGGGGCCTGGTGGAGGGTGCCCTGCCCTGCTGGGGGGTGGGGTGGTGGGAGACATGAGTGGGGGCCTGGTGGAGGGTGCCCTGCACTGCTGGGGGGTGGGGGTGATGGGAAACATGAGTGGGGACCTGGTGGAGGGTGCCCCTGCACAGCTGGGGGGTGCGGGTGGTGTTAGACATGAGTGGGGGCCTGGTGGAGGGTGCCCCTGGATGCTGGGGTGTGGGGGTGCAGGGGGACATGTGTGGGGGCCTGGTGGAGGGTGCCCTGCACTGCTGGGGGGTGGGGGTGATGGGAGACATGAGTGGGGGCCTGGTGGAGGGTGCCCTGCACTGCTTGGGGGTGGGGGTGCAGGGAGACATGAGTGGGGGCCCGGTCGAGGCTGCCCCTGCACTGCTGGGGGGTGGGGGTGGTGGGAGACATGAGTGGGGGCCTGGTGGAGGGTGTCCCTGGATGCTGGGGGGTGGGGTGCTCGGAGACATGAGTGGGGGCATGGTGGAGGGTGCCCCTGCACTGCTGGGGGGTGGGGGTCCTGGGAGACATGAGTGGGGGCCTGGTGGAGGGTGCCCCTGGATGCTGTGGGGTGGGGGTGGTGGGAGACATGAGTGGGGGCCTGGTGGAGGGTGCCCCTGCACTGCTGGGGGGTGGGAGTGATGGGAGACATGAGTTGGACATGAGTGGGGGCCTGATGGTGGGTGCCCTGCACTGCTGGGGGGTGGGGGTGGTGGGATACATGAGTGGGGGCCTGGTGGAGGCTGCCCCTGCACTGCTAGGGGGTGGGTGTGGTGGGAGACATGAGTGGGGGCCTGGTGGAGGGTGCCCCTGCACTGCTGGGGGATGGGGGTGCAGGGAGACATGAGTGGGTCCTGGTGGAGGGTGCCCCTGCACTGCTGGGTGGTGGGGGTGGTGGGAAACATGAGTGAGGGCCTGGTGGAGGGTGCCCCTGGATGGTGGGGGCTGGGGGTGCTGGGAGACATTAGTGGGGGCCTGGTGGAGGGTGCCCCTGGATGCTGGGGGGTGGGGGTGATGGGAGACATAAGTTGGACATGCGTGGGGGCCTGGTGGAGGGTGCCCTGCACTGCTGGGGGGTGGGGGTGTGGGAGACATTAGTGGGGGCCTGGTGGAGGGTGTCCCTGGATGCTGGGGGGTGGGGTGCTGGGAGACATGAGTGGGGGCATGGTGGAGGGTGCCCCTGCACTGCTGGGGGGTGGGGGTGCTGGGAGACATGAGTGGGGGCCTGGTGGAAGGTGCCCCTGGATGCTGTGGGTTGGGGTGGTGGGAGACATGAGTGGGGGCCTGGTGGAGGGTGCCCCTGCACTGCTGGGGGGTGGGAGTGATGGGAGACATGAGTTGGACATGAGTGGGGGCCTGGTGGTGGGTGCCCTGCACTGCTGGGGGGTGGGGGTGGTGGGATACATGAGTGGGGGCCTGGTGGAGGCTGCCCGTGCACTGCTAGGGGGTGGGTGTGGTGGGAGACATGAGTGGGGGCCTGGTGGAGGGTGCCCCTGCACTGCTGGGGGGTGGGGGTGCAGGGAGACATGAGTGGGTCCTGGTGGAGGGTGCCCCTGCACTGCTGGGTGGTGGGGGTGGTGGGAAACATGAGTGAGGGCCTGGTGGAGGGTGCCCCTGGATGGTGGGGGCTGGGGGTGCTGGGAGACATTAGTGGGGGCCTGGTGGAGGGTGCCCCTGGATGCTGGGGGGTGGGGGTGATGGGAGACATAAGTTGGACATGCGTGAGGGCCTGGTGGAGGGTGCCCTGCACTGCTGGGGGGTGGGGGTGTGGGAGACATTAGTGGGGGCCTGGTCGAGGTTGCCCCACAGTGCTGGGGGGTGGGGGTGATGGGAGACATGAGTGGGGGCCTGGTGGAGGGTGCCCTGCACTGCTGGGGGATGGGGGTGATGGGAGACATGAGTGGGGGCCTGGTGGAGGGTGCCCCTGCACTGCTGGGGGGTGGGGGTGGTGGGAGACATGAGTGGGGGCCTGGTGGAGGCTGCCCCTGCACTGCTGGGGGGTGGGGGTGGTGGGAGACATGAGTGGGGGCCTGGTGGAGGGTGCCCTGCACTGCTGGGGGGTGGGGGTGATGGGAGACATGAGTGGGGGCCTGGTGGAGGGTGCCCCTGCACTGCTGGGGGTGGGGGTGGTTGGAGACATGAGTGGGAGCCTGGTGGAGGGTGCCCTGCACTGCTGGGTGGTGGGGGTGGTGGGAGACATGAGTGGGGGCCTGGTGGAGGGTGCCCTGCACTGCTGGGGGTGGGGGGTTATGGGAGACATGAGTGGGGGCCTGGTGGAGGGTGCCCCTGCACTGCTGGGGGGTGGGGGTGCAGGGAGACATGAGTGGGGGCCTGGTGGAGGGTGCCCCTGGATGCTGGGGGGTGGGGGTGATGGGAGACATGAGTTGGACATGAGTGGGGGCCTGGTGGAGGGTGCCCTGCCCTGCTGGGGGGTGAGGTGCAGGGGGACATGAGTGGGGGCCTGGTGGAGGTTGCCCCTAGATGCTGGGGGGTGGGGGTGATGGAAGACATGAGTTGGACATGAGTGGGGGCCTGGTGGAGGGTGCCCTGCCCTGCTGGGGTTGGGGTGGTGGGAGACATGAGTGGGGGCCTGGTGGAGGGTGCCCTGCACTCCTGGGGGGTGGGGGTGATGGGAGACATGAGTGGGGGCCTGGTGGAGGGTGCCCCTGCACTGCTGGGGGGTGCGGGTGGTGTTAGACATGAGTGGGGGCCTGGTGGAGGGTGCCCCTGCACTGCTAGGGGGTGGGTGTGGTGGGAGACATGAGTGGGGGCCTGGTGGAGGGTGCCCCTGCACTGCTGGGGGCTGGGGGTGCTGGGAGACATTAGTGGGGGCCTGGTGGAGGGTGCCCCTGGATGCTGGGGGGTGGGGGTGATGGGAGACATAAGTTGGACATGCGTGGGGGCCTGGTGGAGGGTGCCCTGCACTGCTGGGGGGTGGGGGTGTGGGAGACATTAGTGGGGGCCTGGTGGAGGGTGTCCCTGGATGCTGGGGGGTGGGGTGCTGGGAGACATGAGTGGGGGCATGGTGGAGGGTGCCCCTGCACTGCTGGGGGGTGGGGGTGCTGGGAGACATGAGTGGGGGCCTGGTGGAAGGTGCCCCTGGATGCTGTGGGGTGGGGGTGGTGGGAGACATGAGTGGGGGCCTGGTGGAGGGTGCCCCTGCACTGCTGGGGGGTGGGAGTGATGGGAGACATGAGTTGGACATGAGTGGGGGCCTGGTGGTGGGTGCCCTGCACTGCTGGGGGGTGGGGGTGGTGGGATACATGAGTGGGGGCCTGGTGGAGGCTGCCCCTGCACTGCTAGGGGGTGGGTGTGGTGGGAGACATGAGTGGGGGCCTGGTGGAGGGTGCCCCTGCACTGCTGGGGGGTGGGGGTGCAGGGAGACATGAGTGGGTCCTGGTGGAGGGTGCCCCTGCACTGCTGGGTGGTGGGGGTGGTGGGAAACATGAGTGAGGGCCTGGTGGAGGGTGCCCCTGGATGGTGGGGGCTGGGGGTGCTGGGAGACATTAGTGGGGGCCTGGTGGAGGGTGCCCCTGGATGCTGGGGGGTGGGGGTGATGGGAGACATAAGTTGGACATGCGTGAGGGCCTGGTGGAGGGTGCCCTGCACTGCTGGGGGGTGGGGGTGTGGGAGACATTAGTGGGGGCCTGGTCGAGGTTGCCCCACAGTGCTGGGGGGTGGGGGCGGTGGGAGACATGAGTGGGGGCCTGGTGGAGGGTGCCCTGCACTGCTGGGGGATGGGGGTGATGGGAGACATGAGTGGGGGCCTGGTGGAGGGTGCCCTGTACTGCTGGGGGGTGGGGGTGATGGGAGACATGAGTGGGGGCCTGGTGGAGGGTGCCCCTGCACTGCTGGGGGTGGGGGTGGTGGGAGACATGAGTGGGAGCCTGGTGGAGGGTGCCCTGCACTGCTGGGTGGTGGGGGTGGTGGGAGACATGAGTGGGGGCCTGGTGGAGGGTGCCCTGCACTGCTGGGGGTGGGGGGTTATGGGAGACATGAGTGGGGGCCTGGTGGAGGGTGCCCCTGCACTGCTGGGGGGTGGGGGTGCAGGGAGACATGAGTGGGGGCCTGGTGGAGGGTGCCCCTGGATGCTGGGGGGTGGGGGTGATGGGAGACATGAGTTGGACATGAGTGGGGGCCTGGTGGAGGGTGCCCTGCCCTGCTGGGGGGTGAGGTGCAGGGGGACATGAGTGGGGGCCTGGTGGAGGTTGCCCCTAGATGCTGGGGGGTGGGGGTGATGGAAGACATGAGTTGGACATGAGTGGGGGCCTGGTGGAGGGTGCCCTGCCCTGCTGGGGTTGGGGTGGTGGGAGACATGAGTGGGGGCCTGGTGGAGGGTGCCCTGCACTCCTGGGGGGTGGGGGTGATGGGAGACATGAGTGGGGGCCTGGTGGAGGGTGCCCCTGCACTGCTGGGGGGTGCGGGTGGTGTTAGACATGAGTGGGGGCCTGGTGGAGGGTGCCCCTGGATGCTGGGGTGTGGGGGTGCAGGGGGACATGTGTGGGGGCCTGGTAGAGGGTGCCCTGCACTGCTGGGGGGTGGGGGTGATGGGAGACATGAGTGGGGGCCTGGTGGAGGGTGCCCTGCACTGCTTGGGGGTGGGGGTGCAGGGAGACATGAGTGGGGGCCCGGTGGAGGGTGCCCCTGGATGCTGTGGGGTGGGGGTGGTGGGAGACATGAGTGGGGGCCTGGTGGAGGGTGCCCTGCACTGATGGGGGTGGGTGTGCTGGGAGACATGAGTTGGACATGAGTGGGGGCCTGGTGGAGGGTGCCCCTGGGGGCTGGGGGTGCAGGGGGACATGGGTTGGTGGGCAGTAGTGCAAGGTGACATGTTGGTTGGCTGGGGGCATGGGCATCGTGGATGGGCTGCCTGCGGGACATGTGCAGGGTAGGCCCCTGTGGTGTGGGCCGCCTGCAGGGGCCGTGGAGGGTGTAGAGGGTACACCTGGGAGGACCCACACGTGCAATTCACGTGTGGTGCTCCCCGCGCACCCCTGGAATACACGTACCCTGATGGAATCGCGTGTGATACTTCCTGCGCACCCCTGTAATACACATACCCTGCTGCTTTTGCGTGTGATACTTCCCGCGCACCCCTAGAATACACGTACCCTGATGGAATCGCGTGTGATACTTCCTGCGCACCCCTGAAATACACATACCCTGCTGCTTTTGCATGTGATACTTTCCACGCACCCCTGGAATACACGTACCCTGCTGCTTTTGCGTGTGATACTTCCCGCGCACCCATGGAATACACGTACCCTGATGGAATCGCGTGTGATACTTCCCGCGCACCCCTGAAATGCACGTACCCTGCTGTTTTTGAGTGTGATACTTCCCGCGCACCCCTGGAATACACGTGCCCTGATGGAATCGCGTGTGTTACTTCCCACGCACCCCTGATGTACACGTACCCAGGACAATCACGTGTGAAACTTCCCACGAACCACTGAAATACACGTTTCCCGCTTGGCGTTTGCTGTTTGGCAGCCCTGTGAACAGGTCCAGGGTTGGCGCAGCCCTTTGCGATGATTTGGGAATTTTGAAGGCTTTTCCTTGCGCGAGGGCGTTCTTGGGCGCGTAACTGGCGCTGCTGCAGGGTCGCTGCGCCACTCTGCGCCACGGCTGGTTTCGGAGGCTAAAATCCATGAATACGCTGTGCGATGAAAAGGATTTTTTCGCACGCGGCTGGCGCAGTGTATCGCACAGGGACACTGTGCGCCAGCCGCGTGCGCCACTTTTGTGCGAATTTCTATGAATTACCCTCATAATGGTTTTGCACTTTCCTTTGCCTATGTGCATCCTGTATATTTTTTTCAGAATCTGTCAGTTGAATATGTTCTACAAATGAGTATAATAGTAAACGTATAGAGCACACTTGTTTTTTTAATGTTATGTTAATGTATATTAAGAGATCGAAGAAATAAGCATAAGCATTTTTTGCTATTTTTACAGGGTAAATAGCAGAGATTGTACATAAAAGAATGCAATGCTTGCCTTTGTGAAGGTGTGGGAAATAAAGCAGAAGGATTTCATATAGAGTATGTGGTGTTGTTTGATCTGGGAGCCTTTGTAATGATATTGGCCCTCATTACGACCTTGGCGGAGAACCATGGTGCTATTAGCACCATGGTCCATGGCGCTGAGTTGCCAACTCCGCCATGGTGGTTGGCGGACTTACCGCCCCATTCCGACCTTGGCGGGGCGGTAAGTCCCCAATCCCCATTTACCCTTCCCCATTCCCATTTTTGCCCCATAGGGCATAATGGGAGTGGGGAAGGCGTTAATTACGCCACCGTAAATTACGGTGGCGTAATTAACAACAAGGTCCCTTAGCGCCATGGATTTTACCGCCTGCAAAAAGCAGGCGTAAAAATCACCATGGCGCTACGGGAACTCGTACTCAGGCGGTAAGGGTCGGCGAAGTTTACGCCGGCGTAAACCCCTTACCGCCTGGGTCGTAATGAGGGCCATTGTCTGTGTGTGTCCTTGAATGAAGATATATGTACTGATCCTGGCTGCATGTACTTTTATAACACACTGGACCATCTTTTTCATAATTATACTGTGATTTCTCCCATCTTATAATATGGAACAATATCTGTTTAGATAGGTGTGTGTGTAAACAAAAATGTGGAGAGCTGAAAGTTTTGCAATTAACACTTCATCATAGCAGATGGGAGAAATTATAGTAAGTTCATTTTACAGTTTATATAGGGTAAATGGCAGTTACTCTGTTCATATTTTTATTTATTTTATTTTACTTTTTTAAAGCACTTACACAGCAAACAGGCAACGAGGCGCTGTTACAGGAATTGTTTGTTTTTTAGTTGTGTAATTATTTTGTCTTAGTTGCATATTAATAATGCGCTTAAACACCCAGAGGTTTCTAAGCGCGGACCCGGGGATCGTACCTTTGTTGCTTCATGTCGTCTTGCTTCCAAGTCGTGCACGTTGCCTCTGAGCTATGCTCACGGGATGTGTTGTATTCCTAGAAGAGGTGTACATGTACTGTGTAGAACATATTCATACCTGTAGTCTGTGTTCATGCATGTGGATGTGCATGAATCTGCAAGTAGAAATCTTGGGGAGTTTTATAGTAGTTGTTGCTTTAGGTCTTTTTCAGTCATTGCCAAATTGTACTGAGAGTGATCAATAGTACATCTAAAGTGCTGATCTGTGATGACTGAGTTAGATGTAGAGTTCTTGGATGTGATTGGTGGATGATTGTGTGACTGCTTAACAGTAGCCTATGAGGAAGTGGTGCAGAGCACAGTGGAACGGGTAGAAAGGGCTGCCCCAGTGTTACTTACGAGTTCCGCAGACAGCGCGGTTGTTCGCAGACATGACATGCCACATCTGGGGTTTACGAGCTTGAAGTGGGAGTGTATTTTGAGGATTAGCCAATCAGGTGTTGAGGTTCTGTCTAGTATTGAGAGAGGCTGTGTGTGGTGAAGATGGTGGAGGTGCAGAAAGTCATGGTGGTGGTGGTTGGAGATATGTTTGTGAATGGTTTGGAGCAGTATGATAAATCTAGGAATGTGGCTAACCATTTTGACACAAAGGGAATGGATGTGGTGTGGAGCTCTGTGCCTCATTTGAATATGCAGGCAATTCTAGTAGTTTGTCAGGATATGGCTAGGTTTCATAGTCCTACACTGTGGTGCTGTGCATTTGGGCTATGTCAGTGCCCCTACTTTGTTGCAAGATCTGCAAAACTTGGTTCAGGCAATCATGAAAGTCCTTCCAAATGCCAAGGTTATTTTTTCTGCTTTGTTACCTAAAGCAGTATGGGACAATAGTTCTGTTTTTTGTCCTCAGCAAAAAATTGCTAGGTGTGCAATCAACCGAGGCATGTTTGCTTTCATGCTTAGAGCTGGTATGTTCTTTTGTAGTAATGAGAACATTGATTCTGGTAATGTTGTTTATTTTAAATAAGATGGCATTTTTTATCTTTTATGGGAAATGCCATGCTGTTTTGGAACATAAGGGTTGCTTTGGAGAAGCTAATGTGAAGATTATTGGAGGAAAATAAGAAAAAAAAAGAAATACAAAATAAAAGGTGTTTTTGAAGCATCTGCAAGAAAAACAAATAAAAGCTCTTTCAGAGCCAACCTCAAAGATGAAATGGGGCACACTATTTAAATTTTGATCCCCCACGCTCAGATTTTTTGATTTATCCGCGGGCAGTGCGGTTGTCCACGGACAGCGCATATTACATGCAGATATTTTGGGGTTGAGAGGCATGCAAATGAGAATGAGCAGAGCAAGGGATTGGTCAATAAGGATTACTGGGTGTGTTGTTTAAGGAGAGAGTTTGTCAGTAGGTCTTTTTCCTGAGAGAAGAGCAGATAGCTATGGCTGTGTGTTTCAGAAAGCAGATTGTTTTGATTTTGGGAGATTTGTGGATAAATTAGTTGTAGGTGCATGCAGATCGCTGTGGAGTGGCTGCACATCTTGGATTCTCTCATGTGGAAGTGCACTGGCATGGAGTGCGTGGAATGAAGTGGGTGGATTTGGTACCTCTGTGTGCTTCTTTGGTGACACAGCGTCATCCAGACATTATTATTATTCATTATGGAGGGAACAACTTAGGACATGTGTCTGGAATCTCTTTGCAATTTGCAATGAAAGAAGGACTTGGGAAAGTCATGGACATCTATCCAAACTCCAGAGTAATTATTTCCTGTATTGCACAGAGACAAATGTGGCTTTGTTCTTGTTCATTTGGTCCACAAATGGGGAAAGCAAGGTGCAATGTTAACAAGGCTGTTTGTGCCTTTTTGAGAGATGTTGGTATGTCCTATTTTCAGAAAGAAAATATTATGTTTTGTAGCACAAACATTTTTTGCAGAGACGGAGTACATCTTACTTATGCCGGCAATCAGATTTTTCTGCGAAATATACAAAATGCATTGCAACCTTTTTTGGAATTGCAGCAATACATTTTGCAGTAGGTGTTGATCAGTTGAAGTTTTTTAAACAAAAGAAAACACCACAAAAATGCTCTTTTCAGAGCCACCGTTTCATCCCATAAAAAAATGAAAAGGTTCTGATAGGGCAGCACCCCCAAAAAATAAATGTCTGTGGACTGTCCGCAGACTTCAAAAAATTGCACAGGGCCCTGCACTATTTATTTGTCACTTCTATTTTTAAACTGTGAAAGGCGGCTCTGAAAAGAGGCTTTTTTTTTGTTTTTTAGTTTTTTTTAGTTTTATATCTTTTTGGTTTTTTAAACACGACACACAAGGAAAGGAGGGGAAAGGAGGGTGTGGAAGGGACACCAACCACGGGATAACAAGGGGCAGGTGCATAGAGGAAGATGTAGGGTGGACCTTATTCAGGTAGGTCACAGACCTTCTCATGCTCCTTGACCGCAGTCTCGAAAGAAGTCCGAAGGTTCTCCCCCCTGCAGAGTACTGCGTCGCAGTACATTCACAATATTGTGACCCTCGAAAGGTAAGGGTCAACAGCATCATGAATGGCCTGTGAAGTAGCTGGCGGGATGCACTGACCCACAGGAGTGTCTATTGTGGTGACAGGAACGGAAAAGGAGGATGTTGCAGAGGAACTCAATCTACTATGTTTATTGCAAGGTACAACCTTAGGAATAGCCCCAACGTGGAATGACTTTAGGTGTTGCTTCATTGATGTAGTACCATAGCTATATGAACCAGGCTTGCCACGACTCAGCACCATGCGGCACTGAGTACAGATCACCCTGTTCGCATGAGCTTTTGACTTTCCATCAATGGTGGTAAATAACCGCCACACCCAAGACACAAGATGAGTGCTAGTAGTAATGACTTCCACTACCTCATCCTCTTCATACTCGTCATCTGTCTCCTCTGCATCCTCATGCCTGTTCCCCTCTGCAGGCCCTTGGGGACGTGGTGGTGGTGGAGGGGGTGGCGGTGCTGATATGGAGGCAGTAGCAGCAGAAGCAATTTGGGATGCCATCTGGAAGGTTAATAACCAGGAACTAGAAACCAGGAACCAAGAACAGCAACCTACACAATTGTACTGTAGTAAATCTTGGAAATCCAAAACCAGAATGAGGATCAGCTCTGGGGTGTGGCCTTTTATAGGGGTGCTGGGGCGCACTTCGCGGACACCCGCACTGACCCCGAACATTGCGAACACCAAGAAAGTGCTCAAAAAGTTCCAAAAAGTATGTCGATCGGCAGGGACATTGTCTGGGACATGTGCAATGATGAACTTTTACTGTAAAATACCTTGGATTGCTCAAAAAAGCACTTGTTAAATGTTCAGGGCCTGGACAGTGTCCGCAAATAAGGACAAACACTCAGCATGGTGCTTTCACATGATGACGTCGCGGATACCAAATGCGCAGAGACGGTTGTAGGACCCAAGTGTGAGACGCGCATATGCGCGGATGTTCTACGAACAATGTTGAAGTCCCTGAATAAAATAAATGTGCGTCAAAACCAGGCAGACGGGATATGTGTTCTACGGATATATTCATTCTGGTTGCGGACATTACGAACAGCAGGGGTGTTCTTAGGACACCCCATTTTGGGTGATTGCAGGCAGGCAGACATCTTGTGTGTTCTAAAGACACCTCCATTTTAATTAAGAACAGTACAAACAGATACATTGTCCTTAGGACACCTCCATTTGGGTTAATTGTGGACAAGCAGACATCTTGTGTGTATGAGGACATCACCATTTCAAGTACGAACAGTACAAACAGGCATATTGTCCTTAGGACACCCCCATTTTGGTACATTACGGACAGGCAGACATCTTCTGTGTTCTAATGACACCTCCATTGTAATTACGGACAGTACAAACAGGTATAGTTTCCTTAGGACACCCTTATGTTGGTTAATTGTGGACATCCCTGACAGCTGTGCTGTCTGCAGACACCCTAACTGCCTTTAAAAAAATAAATAAGATATATTATACTAAGAACACACTTAAAATTGTATTATTGTTTAACAGTAGAACAATTAGGAAAGAGAGGGGGAAGCAGAAACTGAAACAAATACAGGGGAATTAGGGGTTTGGACATGATGTATGGGAGGGGAGGAAGGGATGGAAGTCTCATCGTACCGTTTTTCTTGGTGGGGAGGGTTTGGGGATAGTTGGCTGGGGCATGGAGAGGGGCAACAGGTACATGTGGGACAGTGGTATTTAATGTTTTCTTTAATGTGGTCCACAACACACTCTTTTAGTTGATTGGAGTGTTGCATTAACAAATCCATTTTTAGTTCCATTTGTTTCAGAGGAGCTTCTAATATCTCTTTGGGTATATTATATTTATTGGTTGTCTGGTCTGTTAAAGAAAAATGTGTCAAATACACATAAAGTAATGCTTATTAATTGGCTTATATAGAGAAATGTTGTATCTACCATTATTATCACTCTCTTCACTGATTTCATCTCGTGGGAATTTTTCTTCCATCCAATCCAAAGTACTGGACATTTCTGTGTTAGAAATAAATAAAAGAATATTAGTTTTAGTGTACATAATACAGAAACTGTATAAGTATATGAAATAAATTTAGTGTACTTACTAGTTTTTTTTACAAACTTTTGCTGTTACTGCTGTGTAAGTATGCTCTTGCTTCTTGCTGTGCAGTTTCTGTGAGGTAATTCAGTTGGAGGCATATTTATTTTGTTTTGGTATATTCCATTATATTGCAAATGCTACTTCAGTGGATGGTTGGTGTCTTACATATACAGTTTACACTTCTTATTTATTAAATGTAATGTATTTATGTGGTGCTTTTTGAACATATTTAGTGTTTTTATTGTATGATACAATAATTTAAGATACACCCTGAGTTTTTGGATAGCGCTGATGGTGACCGCGTCCACCCACGGACATGCGCACGGTCCACGGATATCAAAATCACTAGAAGGACAGGGGGTTTTGTATTTTCTATGTTATATAAATGTAAGGTAAGGGAGACTTAGTAAACATTTATCACATTTCCATTATCTATATCTATATTCAGTGAACAAAAATGTTGTTAAAGGGACGTTATGGTTAACTTGCGCTGCTAAAAACCTATGAAATTCAGTGAAAAAAACTTTGTTAAAGGGACGTTATGGTTCCAAGTAAAACCGAAAAACCCCATAAATTCGCCAGTTATGGTAAGCTAAGCAACCATAACTTGCGCCACCACCGTGAACTGCTAAGACTAACACCCAGGACATCAAGGACACTTAGGTGTGATATTTAATAACTTTGCAGATGATACCCAGCTACTTATAGAACTATGCGGGTGTCATAATGAAGACAACTCTGAGGTCAGAAACATCTACAACGTAATTGAGGCCTGGATGAAAACCAACTGGCTCTGCCTAAACAGCAGTAAAACAGAGCTAATGATCTTTGGATCAGCCCAGGCTAGGGCCAAACTCAGTTCAGACTGCGCTGAGTTTACTATAAAAAAAAATCAAAAATCACAGTTGCTGACAAAGTAAAAACATTGGGGGTATACCTGGAACCTATGTTACTTGCAAATGCCCATGTAGCCTATCTTAAGAAAAACTGTAGATACTGCCAAAGATTACTCTGGTACATAAGGCCATTTCTAAATTAAAAGAATTGTGTCACACTCGCTAGAGCCATCATTCTTTCGAGGTTTGACTACGGAAATGTCTTACAACTGGCAGCCAGCAGAGGCTGCATAGCCCAGTTCCAAGGCATTCAAAATGACGTGGCAAGGGTCATCAAGAGAACACCTAGAAGAGACCACGTCACAGATGACAGAAAAGTTATACACTGGCTTGGTATAGAAGACTGTATTAACTTCAAGTCAGTCTCAATAGTCCATCACTGCCTCTACAGCACTGCCCCAATATACCTAAAGCAACAAATATCAACATACCAACCTGGACGATCCCTGAGGTCATCTAATCAAGGTCTAGTGAAGACCACCCATGTCAAAAATGCTAACTGACTGGGACGATTGTTTCCAACCAAAGCCTCTGTAAAATGGAATACACTCCCAGTCACGCTCACACTAGAACCTAACCTCCTCGTATTCAAAAAGAAACTAAAAACGTTACTCTTCACGTAACCAACTTACTGATCTGACTTAGGAAAGGCTGCCTTGTCTTGTCTCTATCTGACTTTGTTTGTGGTTGTTTTTATGTTTGCGCCCTGATGCCTGCTGGCTGCGGCACATTACAAATACATAAATAAAATAAAATAAATAATAGCAAGGTGAGACAAAATTCTGTAAGATTGATTGGACCACTCCAAAATATGCTACAGAGTTATTGAAACAAGGAGTCATAGAAGAGGCTGGACGTTCGGAGTGGGTAGCTCCCGTTGTGATAGTTGTGAAACCACAAAAAACACCATTAGATTATGTATAGATCTGATGAGTGTGAACAACAACGTAGTGGTTTCTAAGCATCCACTACCAAACATCACAGAAATGATACTGAACATTGGAGGATGCTAGTTTGTTCTCTACTATTGATCTTTGCAGTGCTTATCATCAGATTGAATTGACAGACAAAAGCAAGTATTTGACAATTTTCATCACACCATACAGGTTTTTCTGGTCTAATAGGATGCCGTTTAGGTTGGCACCTGCATTCTCCGTTTTTCAAAAACTCATAGGTAAACTGTTTAAGGGTAAGCAGGGAGTTATTTACTTCCAAGATGACATTTTGATTTAAATGAAAAACAAGATAGAGCACAAAGAGAAGTTTAAAAAGGTAATGGACACGTTTTCAGTTGTGGCATGACAGTAAAACTACACAAGTGCAGGTTAAACCAAACTCTAGTGGAATATCTGGGACACATGTTGTCCAAGCATTGGATCAGCCCTGAAGACTAGTTAGCAAAAAGTATTACTGCGGCTACTGGACCATCCAACACACAGAATTTTACGCAAACTTTATGAGAGATTTTGCATCAATTATAGAGCTGCTTAGGGGGTCAATGAGAAAAGGGACACAATTTGAATGGAAGTACAGACAACAGGTAGCTTTTGAAAAATATATGGAATGTATTATAAGTGTGCCAGCTCTGAAGCCATTTGATACAAAAAAGAACACCATTATCAAATTAGATGCAAGTAATACAGATCTTGGGGCTGTATTGATACACGAGGATGGAAGGAGAGATTATAAAATAATCAGGTCCTTCAAGTACCCTTTTGCAAAGAGAAAGGGGCTATTCTGCAATAGAGAATGGGGCTCTAGCATGTGCTTGGGATGTACAACAATATAGGCAATTTATTTGGGGAGCTCCCTTCTTATTGCATACTGATCATAATCCACTACTTAAAATATTAAAAGAAGGAGGTGCAGATAAAGCGATTCCCAGGCTATTTAGGATAGCATCAAGGTTAATTGAATATAATTACAAAATTAAGTTTAAGGAAGGACTGCACAACAAAGTTGCAAATTGTTCATGGAGGATGCCAATTATAGAAGCAGTGGATGAAGATAGTGCACTAGATGATGAAATATAAATTCCGAAAGTGTGTGTGTTGGCAGGGAGTACGATATGAATACTCAAAGCAATGATGAGACAATTTAAGAGGTGTGCAAGTATGTGGTTGAAGCATGACGCCTACCAAAGAGTCAAAACATGAGTGCCACACAGTTTGGAATGATTTGTGAAGAATTATCCAGAGAAGATGGGATATTAAAAAGTGGTGAAAGAGTAATTCCAGTTAAGGATGTTAGAGGGGCTTACATCGCCAATGTGCATATAGGTCACTTGGTCTGGTCATATTGGTCCTAAAGTCTGGTGAGAGAAAATATTTGGTGGAAAGGTATGAACAGGAAAGTAGTCAGGTATGTCAGAGAGAGCAGCCAGTTCAATGCGAGAGGCAAAATATTGATTACAGAACATTACCATTGGTGTTACCTTAGCTGCAAACAGAACCATGGTCGAGGGTTATCGTGCATATAATCTGACCTCATGGGTTGCGTATGGATAATGCAGTTTATCTGAGAAGTCACTACGGAAACAGTGATCACTTTTTTACAGGATATATTTCAGAGGGAAGGAATCACAAAGGAAATTGTCACTGTCAGAAGGGGCTTAGACACATTACTACACTGTTATATAATCCACAAGCTAACCGTTTAGTGGAAGTATTCAAAAGAGTGGTGAAAAATATGATATATTTGAGCAGGGAATCATATTTGGATTTGGATGAGGATTTGAGCAAGATGTTGTATGCATACTGGCGGAAAAGTCCACATTTAAGCTAATATGGGGAAGCCATTGTAGAGATACCAAGTTCCCTGGTTGGATGGAGGCAAATGATGAGCAAAAGACAAGCAATGTGGATAAAAGTAAGTTTGAGCTTGAATAAGATTGAGAGGAAGAGAAAGAGAATGAAGCAGGCGTATGAGAGAAAAAGGGAAACAGGTTATGTTGGTATTAAAGAGGGTGACAATGTTCAGAGAAAGTAACCTTATACTGTGCGTAAATATTCTTCTACGTTTAGTAACCCGGTTAAGGTAGTAAGAGTTACAAAGACCAGTAGTCTTAACGAGTGAGGATCAATGGTGGAGCTTAGGTAGTATGGTGAAGGTGAGGATGCAGTGAGGTTTAGAGAGTGTCTCGGTGATAAGAGGATATGTTGTGTTCAGCTTTAAAGAATTTGGTTACGTGATGTGGTTCTAAAATGAAAAGGGGAGACTGAGAGATGATAGAGGAAGTAGGAAGACTGTGGTTAAGAAGTTGTAACGCAATGTCATACATGAAGAAATTAACTACATGAAAAATGGCTTGCAGCTGTGCAGTCATTATTTGATGTAAAGAAATGCAGATAAAATATTGCCCGTTTTGGAGGGTAAGGCTGTCCTGCTGCCTTTGAAACAAAGGACCCTCCTACTGTCATCCCAAAAAGGCTGCTGCCTGGCCCAGCCCAGCTTTCAGTCTGGTTGCAGTCACTATTCTTTGGACTCAAGTTCACAATCTGACACTGTTTTTGTCCATTGATTCTCAAGACGGTATAACAAGGATTGGCGTTTTCTTCTGTTTGCACACGCATGGTACCTTTTCATGTGTGATGGGGCTGAGCATGCACCCAGGCTGCAGTATTTATCTTTTTTAGTGGATGGCTCAGTTTACTCAATTAAGTCACCTTTTAGTGGATGTCAACCTATTTGTAAGATAAGGTGCTATTGATCAGGTGTACCAGAGTCTACACAGTAACTTTATATTTTGTCTTTTTAACATGGGTTCTTAATTTATACTTGTTAATTAGCAGAGATTCCATTGAATCTCATATTCTTAAGCCCTGGACAAGGACCAAGAACAGTCAATTTCCTGATTAATGGCCATGCAAAAACTACAGAAGCAAAAGGCAAGGTTTGTATATGCATAGTTTAATACAATGAAATCTCAAAAGAAGTCTACAATTCCATTGCAGTTGATTTTGAACTAAAAGACTAGTCACGTACGTAAAGAAGGTGTGTGTAGGTTTAAGGGAAATGTTGTCAGTGTCTCCTGCTAAAGGATCCATGAATGTGTGAATCTTCCCCATTAGCAACCATAGTCAAGGTCATGGGACAAAACACAAACGTTCTATATGCTTGAGTTGGCAATTACCCACTGAGTTTTAATGTTTTCATTTTTCATCTTTCTTTGTATAGCAACACAACTGTAACACATCATCAGTTGACCTTGTGTAATTCTTAGTATTCAATCAATGTACCTGAGAGCACTGAAAAAGTTGCATATGTCCCTATTGTGCAATACACTGGGAATTCTAGCCTATGGATCACTCCAAGTGTTGTTTGATATTTCACTTCGTTGCATTATTTGTTAGTTGCTCCCCAAAACGCTTCTGAAATCATAGATGGGCAAGTCAAGTCACCATCTTTAGCACTCAATAATAATAGTTTGGGCATTTCGAGACCAATATCTCTGATTCAGGCTACATCTTTTTCCTACAGGTGAAATCCTAAATGTGAGGTCAACACAAAAGACAAAAATCATATACAGATGGTGCAAAAACCCAGATAAAGTGGAAACACTACAACACCTACTGATGTTTTGCTCTGGACTGGAACATATACGAAAAAGACATATGGCAGATATTATTACAAAATATGCGGGAAAAACGTATGAAGACTGGTGGTTAGCGCTCCTGAAAGGCCAGCAGATAACACTCATTTTAGCGCTGGTGAAATTACTAAGGGACATTATTGTCATCAATGACATTTGTGATGTCATCTCTGATGTCCTGGGTGTTAGTCTTAGCAGTGCACGGTGGTGGCGCGAGTTATGGTTGCTTAGCTTAGCATAACTGGCGAAATTCAGGGGTTTTTCGGTTTTACTTGGAACCATAACGTCCGTTTAACAAAGTTTTTCTTTGAAATTCATAGGTTTTATTAGTCCAACCTATCCATAACGTCCCTTTAAGGAAGTTTTTTCAGTGAATTTCATAGGTTTGTACCAGTGCATGCTATTTTCCTACAACTTACTAATATCATACTTACAATATAGCAATATTTGTGTCCAATTTCCAAAGTTTCACCTTAAAACACTGCCTTTTCCCACCCTCTGGAAACATTTTTTAACACTTCTATACACTTCTTGCAACTATTTCAACTAGTTTTGCATCCATAGACATCTACGAACATCTGACTTCATAGCGGATCTTCCGGACAGTGCCACATGACCATGTGGTGGCAAGTGGCATGATGACGTATCTGAGAACCCTTCACGATAAGATCTCTGCTTGGCGGACAGTTTGGAATTGCATTTTCTACTGATCTAGGAACTTCCAACTTCAAAATTTCCCTTGCACGTCTCCAACACCTATTCCTACTCATTATCCATTAACAATCTAGTACACAGATCATACTTTTAGCAAAACTGCTATTTATCTTAAAATGGCATCAGCTAATGCCATCCCTCCTCCCCAAGAGCCACCACCACTGCTGTAATCAAGGAGCATGAGAAACAGTGCCCCCTAACTTAGAAATAACACACGCGGAACATTTTCCCTTATTTATTTATTTATTTATTCAGATTTATTTAAAGCACACGTCAGCGCGGGGGCATCGTGGCGCTGTTACATGAAGACATACATAATCTGGTTACAGTGGAAGGAAGATAGTTACAAAGCAATTTTCATTACAAGACACATTTTGTATCAGACGTATGCGAGCTAGTGTGGGTGAAGGAAGGATGAAGTTAGTTGAATAGAGTGGTTTTGAGAGATTTGCGAAAGGAATACAGAGATGGTTCTGCTCTGAGTGAGTTGGGGAGGGCATTCCAGAGCTTAGGTGCTATGTGTGGGAAGCCAATGCCGCCGGCTTTGGCTCTTTTTACAGTGGGTACTCGGAGTTGGTTGGCGTGATGGCTTCTTCTGGGATAGATGGAACAGTTCTTTGTTATAGTTTCAGATAGGTAGGGGGGTGCTGTGTGATTGATGCACTTGTGTGTGAGAGTGAGGATTTTAAAGTTGATTCTTTCCTTGACTGGGAGCCAGTGGACGAGTCTTCTGGCCTGTGAAATATGGTCAGTTTTGGGGATGTGTAGTGCAGCGCGGAGGGCATTGTTTTGCACTATTTGGAGCCTGCTTAGGTTTTTTGACGATGTGCTTGCCAGGAGGGCATTGCAGTAGTCCAATCTGGCTTCTATAGTAAGATAAATCCTATGTATTCAGTGGGTCTGGTCTTGTTCTCAGTTCTGTTGTGTCTGTGAGGTAATTATGGTGGAAGCCAATTTATCTTCTTGTGGTATATTACATTTCAGAACATATTGTATTTAAATGAATGGTTAGTGTGTTACATACATTGGTTACATTTCTTATGTATTACTATATATAATGTGTTTGTGTGCTGCTTTTTGAATTTGTTAAATGTTCCTATATTATGATATAACAATCAAACATACCCCACCACCCAAACAATTCATAACTTAACTGATTAGTTTCTTACCCTATGTATATGTATCACTTGATGTGATTGGACCCTAAGGAAAGTAGTGTGAGTACAATGTATACAAATATGATCATATACAGGGAAAGTACAGCCATAAAAAAAAAAACAGAACTATCAGAAAGTGCTCATAAGTCTAGTGATTATCTTTATGCACAAAAAGGATTGCTGTCTTTCAAGCTTGTGTTTTCTCATATGTATATGTTTCATATGATGTGACTGTACTCTAAGGGAATTACTGTAAGAACCTACTAGAAGGATATGTCTACAAATAAAATACAATTCTTAGTTTCTGACTGTTACTGAAGAAATCCATGTGGCCTAGCTATGTCAGCAAAAGAAAAAATAGTGAACCAGACATGTGATGTCATCAGTGATGTCATCAATGACATTTGTGATGTCATCTTTGATGTCCTGAGTGTTAGTCTTAGCAGTGCACGGTGGTGGCGCAAGTTATGGTTGCTTAGCTTACCATAACTGGCGAATTTCAAGAGTTTTTCGGTTTTACTTGGAACCATAATGTCCCTTTAACAAAGTTTTTTCACTGAATTTCATAGGTTTTTAGTAGCGCAACTTAACCATAATGTCCCTTTAATAAAGTTTTTTCACTGAATTTCATAGTTTTTTAGTAGCAAAACGTAACAATAATGACTTTGACTTATAGATCTCTTCTTATGAACGTGATGTCCGCGAACTTATTTAATGTTCGCGGACATGTTCGGAGAACAGTACCACTACCTAAAAACTGTGGGGGGGGGGGTGGTGGGGTATGTTTGATTGTTATATCATAATATAGGAACATTTAACAAATTCAAAAAGCAGCACACAAACACATTATATATAGTAATACATAAGAAATGTAACCCATATATGTAACACAGTAACCATTCATTTAAATACAATATGTTCTGAAATGGAATATACCACAAGAACATAAATTGGCTTCCAACATAATTACCTCACAGACACAACAGAACTGAGAACAAGACCAGACCCACTGAATACATAGGACTTATCTTACCAGAAATAGTAAGTGTACTTCATTTTACTCATATAGTTATAAACTTTCTGTATTAGATTAAAAAATATATTATCTTTTTTTTTTTTTTCTCACAGAAATGTCTAGAGGACAATTTCCCACATGAAGAAATATCACAAGATAGTGAAACTAATGGTAAACACTTTATAATATAAACCATTTAAATATTATTATTTTGTATACATTTAACATATATATATTTTTTTTGAACAGAGCATAGCATAACAGAATAGCAACTACCTCTGAAGAAGCTGTTATGGAAAACACGCTTGACAACATAAAAGAAAAAAATTGATTTATTGTTGACCAATTTTAATAATTTGAAAACTTTTGTTGAAGATCATTTTAAAACAAAAACGTCATACCATTGCCCCACATGTACTTGTCCTCCTCACCATATCCCAGTCAATTATCCCCAAACCCTCTCCATAATCCAAAACGTTTTGATGAGATTTCCATCCCTTCTTCACCTAATACCAATCATGTTGAAACCCCAAATTCTCCTGTTTTTGTTTCTGTTTCTGCCTCACCTTCTCTGTCATAAATTATTAATATATGTTAAATAAAGTTTAATTTTTATATTGTATTGTGAATAGTTTCCGTTTTTTTTTTTAAAAACAATAAAAGTGTCCGCGGACAGTGCGAGTGTTCTGAAATGTTCGTACATAAACGAAAATGGAGGTGTCCTGAAGAACACCACACCTGTTTGTACCTTTCGCTAGCAAGTTGAAACTGTTCTAAGAACACACGTGGTGTCCTGAAACGTTCGTAAAGAAACAAAAATTAAAGCGTTCTAAAGAACACTATCAGGCCGATTCATGGAATAATTAGCGCGGCGCAAGTGGCCAAAAACGTGCGATTCGCAGTGGAATAGCGAAAATCGCAGTGGAATAGCGAAAATCGCACGAAAAGCAGCGCACATCGATTCATGGAAGGCCGTGCGCGAGAAAACCATCGGACGTGCGATAAGAAAGTGCGCGGCGCACGTTGGCGCACAGGCCATCTAACGGCATGCGCCAGGTCACAGCGAAAATCGCACAGTCCACAGCGAAAATCGCACATAGCGCGGCGCACGCAACAAAAGTAGGCGGAACACGGGGCGTAACACTCGGAATGGGGAACAACTTGCCAAAATGTGGGCGTCACGGGGGAAGCACAGGGTAAAAGTGCGCAGAACGCCCACACGCTCGCCTACAACACGTATTCATGGAATAGAATAGGTCAAAAAAGCGCACGCTCAAACCAGCGCACAGGCACAAACACGACCGCCACAAGAAAGCAGGCGGTAGCGTCTCAGCGGCTGTAAGAAATGTGCGCCAAAAGGTGCGCCAACAAATAGCACCCATATACTGCCATGATGAATGTCCTATACTGTGGCCCTCCAGGACAAATGAGGTGCAAAGGGGTACCCACAAATACGGACACGCTGACAAAAAATACGTGTGCGCGGGAAGTCTCACACGCGATTTGGCCGGGTACGTGGATTTCAGGGGTGCGCGGGAAGGTCCACACGCGATTACAGCAGGGTACGTGCATTTCAGGGGTGCGCGGGAATTTCCACACGCGAATAGCCTGGCCGCGTGTATTTCAGGGGTGCGCGGGAAGTTCCACACGCGATTACAGCAGGGTACGTGTATTTCAGGGGTGCGCGGGAATTTCCACACGCGAATAGCCTGGCCGCGTGTATTTCAGGGGTGCGCGGGAAGGTCCACACGCGATTACAGCAGGGTACGTGCATTTCAGGGGTGCGCGGGAATTTCCACACGCGAATAGCCTGGCCGCGTGTATTTCAGGGGTGCGCGGGAAGTTCCACACGCGATTACAGCAGGGTACGTGTATTTCAGGGGTACGCGGGAATTTCCACACGCGAATATCCTGGCCGCGTGTATTTCAGGGGTGCGCGGGAAGTCCCACACGCGATTACAGCAGGGTACGTGTATTTCAGGGGTGCGCGGGAAGTTCCACACGTGAATAACCTGGCCGCGTGTATTTCAGGGGTGCGCAGGAAGTCCCACACGCGATTACAGCAGGGTACGTGTATTTCAGGGGTGCGCGGGAAGTTCCACACGCGAATAGCCTGGCCGCGTGTATTTCAGGGGTGCGCGGGAAGTCCCACACGCGATTACAGCAGGGTACGTGTATTTCAGGGGTGCGCGGGAAGTTCCACACGCGAATAGCCTGGCCGCGTGTATTTCAGGGGTGCGCGGGAAGTTCCACACGCGAATAGCCTGGGCGCATGTATTTCAGGGGTGCGCGGGAATTTCCACACGCGAATAGGCTGGGCGCGTGTATTACAGGGGTGCGCGGGAAGTCCCACACGCGATTACAGCAGGGTACGTGTATTTCAGGGGTGCGCGGGAAGTTCCACACGCGAATAGCCTGGCCGCGTGTATTTCAGGGGTGCGCGGGAAGTTCCACACGCGAATAGCCTGGGCGCGTGTATTTCAGGGGTGCGCGGGAATTTCCACACGCGAATAGGCTGGGCGCGTGTATTACAGGGGTGCGCGGGAAGTCCCACACGCGATTACAGCAGGGTACGTGTATTTCAGGGGTGCGCGGGAAGTTCCACACGCGATTTGGCTTGGTACGTGTATTACAGGGGTGCGTGCGAAGTTACACACGCGATTAGGCTGGGTGGGTCCTGTCACCCTCGACGGCCCCTGCAGGCAGCCCACAAAACAGGGGACTACCCTGCACACCTGCTCATGTCTCCCACCACCCCCACCCTCCCAGTCACCAGGGGTACCCTCCACCAGGCCCCCACTCATGTCTCCCACCACCCCCACCCCCCCAGTCACCAGGGGCAGCCTCCACCAGGCCCCCACCCATGTTTCCCACCACCCCTACCCCCCAGCAGTGCAGGGGCAGCCTCCACCAGGCCCCCACTCATGTCTCCCACCACCCCCACCCCCCAGCAGTGCAGGGGCAGCCTCCACCAGGCCCCCACTCATGTCTCCCACCACCCCCACCCCCCACCATCCAGGGGCACCCTCCACCAGGCCCCCACTCATGTCACCCACCACCCCCACCCCCCCAGTCACCAGGGGCACCCTCCACCAGGCCCCCACTCATGTCCCCTATCACCCCCACCCCCCAGCAGTGCAGGTGCAGCCTCCACCAGGCCCCCACCCATGTCTCCCACCACCCCCACCCTCCCGCCACCAGGGGCAGCCTCCACCAGGCCCCCACCCATGCCTCCCACCACCCCCACCCCCCCGCCACCAGGGGCACCCTCCACCAGGCCCCCACTCATGTCACCCACCACCCCCACCCCCCCGCCACCAGGGGCACCCTCCACCAGGCCCCCACTCATGTCACCCACCACCCGCACCCCCCCAGTCACCAGGGGCACCTCCACCAGGCCCCCACTCATGTCACCCACCACCCCCACCCCCCCAGTCACCAGGGGCACCCTCCACCAGGCCCCCACTCATGTCACCCACCACCCCCACCCCCCCAGTCACCAGGGGCACCCTCCACCAGGCCCCCACTCATGTCACCCACCACCCCCACCCCCCCAGTCACCAGGGGCAGCCTCCACCAGGCCCCCACCCATGTCTCCCACCACCCCCACCCCCCAGCAGTGCAGGGGCAGCCTCCACCAGGCCCCCACCCATGTCTCCCACCACCCCCACCCTCCCGCCACCAGGGGCAGCCTCCACCAGGCCCCCACCCATGCCTCCAACCACCCCCACCCCCCCGCCACCAGGGGCACCCTCCACCAGGCCCCCACTCATGTCACCCACCACCCCCACCCCCCCGCCACCTGGGGCACCCTCCACCAGGCCCCCACTCGTGTCACCCACCACCCCCACCACCCCAGTCACCAGGGGCACCCTCCACCAGGCCCCCACTCATGTCACCCACCACCCCCACCCCCCCAGTCACCAGGGGCACCCTCCACCAGGCCCCCACTCATGTCACCCACCACCCCCACCCCCCCAGTCACCAGGGGCAGCCTCCACCAGGCCCCCACCCATGTCTCCCACCACCCCCACCCCCCAGCAGTGCAGGGGCAGCCTCCACCAGGCCCCCACCCATGTCTCCCACCACCCCCACCCTCCCGCCACCAGGGGCAGCCTCCACCAGGCCCCCACCCATGCCTCCCACCACACCCACCCCCCCGCCACCAGGGGCACCCTCCACCAGGCCCCCACTCATGTCACCCACCACCCCCACCCCCCCGCCACCAGGGGCACCCTCCATCAGGCCCCCACTCATGTCACCCACCACCCCCACCCCCCCAGTCACCAGGGGCACCCTCCACCAGGCCCCCACTCATGTCCCCTATCACCCCCACCCCCCAGCAGTGCAGGGGCAGCCTCCACCAGGCCCCCACCCATGTCTCCCACCACCCCCACCCTCCCGCCACCAGGGGCAGCCTCCACCAGGCCCCCACCCATGCCTCCCACCACCCCCACCCCCCCGCCACCAGGGGCACCCTCCACCAGGCCCCCACTCATGTCACCCACCACCCCCACCCCCCCGCCACCAGGGGCACCCTCCACCAGGCCCCCACTCATGTCACCCACCACCCCCACCCCCCCAGTCACCAGGGGCACCCTCCACCAGGCCCCCACTCATGTCACCCACCACCCCCACCCCCCCAGTCACCAGGGGCACCCTCCACCAGGCCCCCACTCATGTCACCCACCACCCCCACCCACCCAGTCACCAGGGGCACCCTCCACCAGGCCCCCACTCATGTCACCCACCACCCCCACCCCCCCAGTCACCAGGGCCAGCCTCCACCAGGCCCCCACTCATGTCACCCACCACCCCCACCCCCCAGTCACCAGGGGCACCCTCCACCAGGCCCCCACTCATGTCCCCTATCACCCCCACCCCCCAGCAGTGCAGGGGCAGCCTCCACCAGGCCCCCACTCATGTCTCCCACCACCCCCACCCCCCAGCACTGTGGGGAACCTGCCAGCAGGCCCCCACACATGTCCCCCTGGCCCCAGGTCCTGACGATACACAATCATGGCAGTAATGGCCAGCATACCCAGCACAAACACCCAGGCAAGGATTGCATCCACCCACATAGTGAATGCAATCACATGACACAACCCCAATGCCAAGTATGCAAAAGAACACATGTCCGTCACACACACATACACAATGGGTGCAAGTGAATGTCAAAACCCATATCATGACATGTAACAAACCAATGAGAAAATAACACAAGTGTAAGAAAATATAAAAAATGTATTAAATACCAAAAATAAGTGAACTTTTCAAACATACAACGATGTGGCTAAGTAAATAAATGGTCCATGTCCGAGAACAAAAGTGATAAACAAAAAAACAAAGGAATAAAAAATTAAAATGAATTTGTCCAAAGCAATATCATGTCATAGGAAATTAATGAAAAACCATTACGTCATGGTGAAAACAATAAGAAATTAAAAAAATGTATCTCCCAAAAAAACAAACTATATACAGGAATGTTCCAGGGTCCATGAGCCCAACACCAAAAATGAAACCTACCACTAACTAATGTAAAATATATGTACAAAAAAGTGGCCATTGTCCGAGCGGTCCAAAATAATAAAAATAAATAAAGGAAACCTAGCACTAACTAACTAAATAACTATATACAAAGGCAGCGGGCAAGTCCTGCGGCTCACTTGGTGATGTTGCTGGCCAGGGCATCATCGAACTCCATGTCGATGTCCTGGAGGCGGGACTCTGTCCTGGCCCCGAGGTCTCGCAGGGACAACCCCATGTCCACCTCAAACTCCCTGCGAGCTTCCTCGAGGCACTCAGCCCGCCTCAATGCCCGACGCATGGAGAACTCCGCCCTGACCATGGCGAGCCGCTCCTCTTCCGCCCGCTGCCGCTCCGCACCTATCCGCTGGCCAAACTCCTCCCACACGGAACACACCACCATCCCAGGGTTGCCCTGCCCTCCGGCCGATGCCTGCCCCTCTGATCTTGATGGCCCCGAGCCATGATGCCTCCCACGTCGAGCCCGCTGCTGCCTCCGACGCCACTGCCTCTGCCAGCACGACGGCATCCAGGCTGATGGAAACCACCGACGCCGTCGTGCACGTGCCCTGCCCGATGATGCCGTCACATCTTCCATCTGCTGGGGTCCACTTGCTGTGTTGTCCACCCCTGCTGGACCTCCGACTCCCAACTGTGGCAGGGATGGGATCCCCACCGAGCTGGCTGCACTGGTCGGGGCAGGTCCACAGGGGGCCCTGGTGGCATCTGGGCCGGAAGACGGCAAGGAGAACGACCGGTGGATAGCCTGCACAGAGGAGGAGAGGGCCGTCAGATTGGCCAACACATGCAGGAAACCCCCGAACATGGCCGATCCCAATTGGGCCACGTCGGCACGGTGCACTTTGTGATGACGTGCGTGCTCCTCCCGGGAAGCACGCACGTCATCACGAATCACAGCCGTGCGCATCGCGACCCCAATCTGGACCTTCTCCACGCGGCCAGGGGTTACCACGTCCGCAGGTGGAGGGGAGTCAGGTGACATGGACATCCCCTCTACCTGCGGACGGGCCTGGGATGGGGCATCCCTGCTGGTGCATGGTGGTGCACTCACAGGGTCAGGGACAGTGACATGCACAGGCCCCTCCACGGTGACCTGTGCTGGCTCCTGCCCCTGGCCCTGGACTGCACCACTTGCACCAGCAGGGATGCTCCCACCAGGCCCCATGTGTGCACCAGTGTCGGCCTCCTCCTCCTCTGTGCAAACCACCAACCTGGATGGCTCCTCACCGTCTCCCGCCGTAGCAGGCCCCTGTGGGGGCTCACCCACCCCTTCCGCTGCAGCCGTGGGGGCATCCCCGCCGCCTTGCTCCACAGCGCCGTCTCCGCCCTCTTCTTCACTAGCCGCTGCGTAGAGGGAGACAAAGGACACAAGCATCAGGCAACTGTACAATGGTCCCCTAGACAGGAAGCAATAGCAGATGAGCACCACTGTCAAAGTACACTTCCATCATGTCCCTCCACAACACATGGGTCAGTCCAGGCAAAACACACACAGTAACAGGCATGGTGCATGCCATGGACATTTCCATGCATGTCCAATGGACTCTAGAAACATTCAATGATATGTAACTCACATGCATCATGGCTCATGCATATCACATGCACACACTTCACCTCAGTCACATCCATCTGGCCCCAAACACACCGAACACAGGCGAAACAAGGGTAAGTTGGGTGCGTCACTGAATCTGTGCATTGTCACACACATGTGTCATGCATCCATGGCATGCACAAGTCACAGACACGCAGGTCAGGCACACAGACATGGCTACCATATATGTACCTGGCATCAGCACCCATCCTTCACCCCCATCCATGTCCAGGTACAGAGACTGGCATGCTCTCATGTCCAAAATCTGCATAGGGCTCCCCATGCCGCATTTCAACACATGCAACAACCATGTGGGTCACACATCACTGGTCGCACATGCATTACCATGATGTCCCTGCACACATACATGCATACATGGCCCATGGCACACATACAGGCAAGTATCATAGACCCAGCACACAGCAACATGCCCTGTCTCACACAGCAATGCTTGGCCACTTACCGCTCAACTCCAGACGGGTCTCCCTCTCAAGGATCTGGGCGTGTAGCGCTGGCCGTACGCGTTCCAGGACCCTCTTCTGGATGGAACTCATGCGGCCCCGGCCCCCCTCCACGAGGCGCCGGGCCTTCACAAGGGTCCTGGACCTCAAGTCCTCCCAGCGCTTCTTGATCTTCTGGACGTTGCGGGTTGCCACCCCCTCCGCGTTGATGGCAACCACACAGTCGGCCCAGATCCTCTCCCGTCCTTCCTTGCTGGCGCGGGACGATCCAAAGAGGGCATCATACTGCCCCAGGACATGCTCCACCAGGACACCAACTTCGGTGGCAGTGAAGCTGGTGCCCCTCTGCCCCTCTGCCCTGGGGTTGCCACTGGTGCCAGATGTGGAAGTGCCCGACATGGCAACCCCAGAGGCAGGTGTGGGTGGGCAACTGGGTCCTGGGGCTGGGCTGTGGAGCGATGTAATCCCAGTTGGGAGTCTTCAGTTCCAGCAGGGGTGGACACAGCAACTGGACCCCTGCAGATGGCTGATGTGCAGGCACCAAATGGCAGGGCACGGTGGCAGCAGGCAGGCAGGCAGGCAGGCAGCAGCAGATAGCACGTGGGAGGCTGCTCGGGGCACTGGGGGGCAGTAACTCGGCCTTCTGGGCAGGAGCGTGGTGTTCCGTGTGTTTTCGGGTGGCCAGCTTGATACGGAGTGATTTGGCACGTGAAAATCCTGCACGTCAGCGTGAAATCCGAGGAAAGGCCCTTAGCGCGTAAGCGCGTCAGCACGCATACGCGATTCTTTTGGACCAGAGTCCCTCAGCGCGTAAGCGCGTCTGACGTGACCCGCACGGGCGTTCCCCACTCAGCACGTGATGACGGAACACACGTGGAAATACTGCACGTCAGAGTGTCATCGCGTGATTGGCCTATGTACGTGTATTTCATTGCGTGTAATTGGACAAAAGTGCGCGTACACGCGATTGGCCTATGTACGTGTATTTCATTGCGTGTAATTGGACAAAAGTGCGCGTACACGCAATTGGCCTATGTACGTGTATTTCAGGGGTGCGCGGGCACTTACACACGCAAGTACGTCAGCGCACCTGTATGGCTGCTGCGTGGGAATTTCCACACGCTATTGGAGTGGGAACTAGATTCCAGGGGTGCGCGGGTCACACGCTCGCCTAGAACACGCGCAAAGCATTAATTTGCGCACTTTTCAAATAACAAGCCAGATGCCAGGATGAACATACCGTTCCTAGCAGCAGTGGCAGTGGGCTACCAAAGGAGGAGGAGGAGGAGAGTCAGGGCCAGAATATTCACACCCAGAACCAGCCTTTTCGGGATGCCTGATGACCAGGTGTATGGAAGATACAGGTTTCCACCACACATAATACTGGACCTGGTGAGTGAGTGGGAGGATGACCTCACATCACCCACCCTGTGCTCTCAAGCACTCAGCCCCCTGGAGAAGGTCCTCAATGTACTGCACTTCTTAGCCACTGGATCATTTCAGCGGACAAGTGCCATAGTTGGTGGGGTGTCACAGGCCACCCAGTCACGCTGCCTACACCAGGTCTTGGACATCATCACTGCACGCCCATCAGTCCGCAGGCACATATACCTGCCCAGAACACCTGCTGAAAGGCATGCTGCCGCCCTGGATTTTTACGAAGTGGCACGATTCCCCAAAGTGCTAGGTGCCATCGACTGCACCCATGTGGCTCTACGTCCCCCCAGGGCATCAGAGCACATCTATAGGCACAGCAAGCACTGGCATTCCATCAACGTGCAGGTAGTATGTAATGCCAAGGGAATCATCACCTCAGTATATGCCAACTATCCCGGATCCACCCACGACAGCTTCATTTACCGAATGTCCACCCTATGCCGGGACATAGATGCTGGGCGGCATGGCGATACATGGCTTCTCGGTGAGTATGTATGCCACTGCACATGCATGCATGTTGGATACTGAGCAAGGTCACAACCCCACCAATGATACCAATCACCACCTCCACAGGGGACAGTGCCTACCCTCTCAGCCCCCACATGATGACGCCAATTCGGAACCCCACCACGCCACCCGAGGTAAGATATAACACAGCCCACATTACAACCCGGGGCATAGTGGAGCGCACATTCGGAGTGCTATAGTCACGCTTTCGCTCCCTTGACCGTTCTGGCGGGCAGCTGTTATACGCTCCCCCAGTAGTGTGCAGGATCATAGTGGCAGCATGTGTCCTGCACAACGTTGCAACACGCCGGGGCCTGCCCGTGGACATGGTGGTGGCCCCACATCCCCAACCACATGCACAGCCGCTGCGCATGGGAGGGGAAAGGGCACGAGGGGAGGCAGCCCGTACACAGCTAGTGGCTAATTACTTCACATAGTATTCACTCCCCTGTGGAGTGCACACTGGCCTGGCACATTCCATCTGACAATCAATGATGACTCAACCTGACACTGATCCTGAATGTCTGGAGATTCAACCGTGAAAAGCATATCAGCCTGAGATTGTTCACCTGGAAGTGTTACAATGTGTGCATCCCTACCCACACACAACACCAATGCAGTTTTGTGAAGGAACACATTCAAGCAGCCAAAATTAATACCCACTTGCTAAATGCAACAAGAGGACAGTGCCATGTCACCCAACCCATCCCCAGCACCGCCACACAACACACCGTGCCATGTCATGCTATGTGCAGGTAAACAAAGTAATCCCCACAACGTGACAAGTGTTGCGATGTACAGTGTCCCCAATTGAAACTTCCTACACCTGAAATGCTCACTGTAATGCAGGACAAACAACATACTTGAGCATGTACTACCATAAACATGACTTCAGTAATGTAATAAATCAGTTGTCTCACCACCTGGATATGCCTGCACTCCCACCACTTCCAACTGAACAGTGTTGGTGCCATGTAGAGTTGTAGGTGCACTGCTGCCAACAAGGACCCCATCTCCAGACTAGAGGGCCTTGTGTAGACATGAGGAAGGGACCTGCAAATTGGGAGGCAGACACAGATGATGAGTTACACATCAATGCAACATGCAGTGTACAACACAACAGCAATATGCACTAGGAATGTATACACAGTATTGACTAGACTACCCACACATGTAGTGGGAGTCCAATGTCACCATGTACTTCAATGTCACTTGGGCACACCCTTTGCAAGCCCATGGAAACGGGAAGCTGGAGGGGTGTGTGTGACTCAAACCCAGGCATCTGAACCTAATACATGACAAGCCTGCATGTGCCCAGCCACAATGCAGCGTATGCCCACAGGAACCACGGAAGCCTACAATGTGTCCCCAAAAAATTGGGTAAAATATAAAATTAAAAATAAAAATTTAAAAAATATAAAAATAAAAAGAAAATCAAAAATGGCCATTAAAGGGCCCGGGGGGGTTGGGGAGGCCACCCAGGAGGTCCGAGGTCAGGGTGCACACCAGAAACCACCTGTGTGGATCCTGGGAAAAAAAAACACCTCCATGGGCTCATGGCCCACACGGCTACCCTATTGTGGGAGTATCACTGCTGTCGCTATTATCACCCTGTGCAGCTGCATCCGGAGGTGGTTGCACTATGGGAGGCAGCCCACGCAAGGCCCTACTCTGTTCCTCCATGGCTGCAAGCATGCGGGTGTGGTAGGTCTCGTTCTGGAGGATGAGGGTGCGGAGGTCCCCATGCAACAACTCACGGGATGCCCGGACCTCCGCCCTCGTTGCTTGCATCTCAGCTGAGAGCGTACAGGTGAGACGCTCCAGCTGCTGTTCTGTCCTTTGGTGTGTTGAAGCCTCTAGCTCAACAAGAGTCGTCCTGAGTTGATGTAGCTCCTGCCTCAGGGCTTCCCTGTGGCCCTGGGACTCTATGGAGATGGCCTCCTGCAGAGTCGCCAGTGCCGCCCGCCTGTCCCTGTTGGACGCCAACATGTCCTCCCTGTGTGACTGGCAGATGGAGTCGGTTGCCTGCTCTAGTCGCTCCATCAGCCTTTCAGGGGGGACAATGGAAGTGGCCACCCTATCCATGGCCTGAGCCATCATCTCAGATGATGCTGCCTGTTGGGTAGCCATACCGTAAATGGATTGCTCCCATACGGTATTGCCAGGTGGCGTACGGCCACCACGTCGGCGGGCACCACACCTGTCTGGGGCAAGGCGGACTGCGCCTTGCTGTGCCGGCACTGCCTGAGGCTGCAGGACTGCATTCCCCCTCTGATCTGCTGGCCCAGGAACAGGATCAGATGTCGCGGAGTGTGACCCTGCATCCGTAACCACCAAAGGCCTAGCTGCCAACACTGACATCCCCATTGAGGGTTCTGACCCTGGTGCAGGTGGGTGGGACAGAACAGATTCCCTCCCTGGAACACTCACCTGCGACGGCACGTAGGTCTCATCATCCGAGTCAACAGCTGAGTACAGCTCGGGGGAGGTGCAGCCAGAGACACCCCTTGAGAGCACGACCTGCAGCACTTGTGGGTTTTCACCCACCAGCACACCACGTCCCTCACTGGTGGTTGGTCGGCCCTCGGACCCCTCCTGGCTCTGCACCATCTCCACAACCCCAGCAGTATCAGGTGTGTCTTCCCCTGCAATGACATAATGACAAAGAAATGGAAACCCACATTAGCACCATGGCACACAATGAGGGCTGTGAAACAAGAGAACCAGTACTTGATTGACACATGTCCCACATGACTAAGACCCTCCCATGCATGCACCCTCACTGCGTATGAAGGGCAGGCAAATGGCACACACTCATTACACAAAGATGGAAGATGAACACATTTCATGCATGCTGCCTGGCAGTGGCATCACACATTGCCCTGTGATTGCCAGGTGACACACACATGCCATCACACAGATGGCATGAGCCATTGCTATTGAGTGTAGATGGAGAGGAGGGCAGCACTTATTCATTCTGTCCAGTTCCCACATGCAATAGCTTTTCTAATTCTGACAGGTCTGCTTTATCACCTGGAGCTGCCAGTCCAATATGGTCCAATTGCACAGGGACATGTGTGAACATATGATATCCAGGCAACAAAGTAACTCCACTTTACCATGGCCATGCCATACATGTGACTAGAGGACTGAGGAATGCCTAGTATAAGTGGTGGAATGCATACAATCTGTCTGATTGAACATAGGAAAATAATCAACAATGTAGTGGCAAGGTGACACTTCAAGGCCAACTTGGGTGCTGTTGGGCTAGATGTCTACTGTTGGCAGAAGGGATACTGCAATGGCAAAATGCAGCTGCCCAGGATGTCTTGCATGAAGCACATGGCTGACCCATTCGACTCAGGCGCACACACTCTCACCTGGCACACAAACAGATGCCCTCACACACACACCATGCACATGGATGACACACACATGCATGTGCACTCACCGGACAATGCCTCGTAATCAGGCAGATCTCCCACGCCTTGGATCTGTTCCTCCGTGACGTAGGTCCCAGCGACTGACTCATGTGGAGTGAGTTCCATGTCTTCTACTGGAGACCCACCTCCAGCCACTAGAGTTGCGGCATGACTTGAGGCCAGCTTCTTCTTTGCCCTGCGCTTTAGGTCATTCCAGCGCTTGTAGCAATCATTGGCTGTGCGCCTCACGATTCCAAGGGCACTTACGATGTCCGCAATGGTCTGCCAGTGTGCCTGGCGTTGTGCAGGTGTGGTCTTGGATCCTGCAACAATGACCATCTCGTTATCATGTCCGGACACATACTCGACAAGTGCATTCAGTTCCACATCCGTGAAGCTGGGCTTCCTCGACGGACCGGACTGTGTAGCCGTGTCGGGGGCATCAGCCTGTGCCGGACGAGCACTCTTCCTCTTCCGCTTGGAAGGTGGTGGTGATCCTGAGTGTCCTGCGCCGCTCTGGACACTAGGGGCAGGAGCCCTGGTGGGCTCTGTATCAGGTGTGTGGGATTGCACACTCAGCATGGGAGTTGGTGCAGGCATTGGCTCAAGTGTAATGGTGTCATGGGGAATGTCAGCAGAATGGACTAGGACGGACACTGTCCTGGCTGGGTGTGTAAGAGCTGGGGTGGATGGAGCTGCAGCTGCCCCTGCAGCCTCTCCGCCCTGCCTACTTGGGGCAGCAGATGACCTTGCTCCCCCAGATCCACGTGGCATGATAGCATCAACGTGAACCAGCGCACGTGTCGTAGCCCTGCTGACCTGGAAGTCAGCCATGGAGTCAGCCAGGTCTGGTGCCACAATGGGCTGGTACAACAAGGGCTGAGCATGGATGGTGTCAGCCACTTCAGCCTCAACGGGAGGGGGGGAGGGGGGGATGATGGGTGCCCTTGACTGGTCCTCCACACATGGGGGGACAGGCTCACCCTGCAAGTTACGACCACGTCCCCTACCGGATCCACCACGGCCACCACTTGTGGCTCTTCCACCTTTGCCACCCTTACGGAATCCTCGCCTCCCAGCCATGGCACTGATATTAATGTGCGTATGGGAGTGGCTGTAGACAATTGTCCTGGGCAATTGGGGGTCAAAGGGGTTGGGTACCAGATGGTAATTGTACCCTAGTGCTCTAGCACGGCTGATTGTAACCCCTGGGGAAAGATGACGGGTCACGCAACGCACAGGAGGCCCAAAAAAGGGAGATGACGTGCACGCAACCCCTCCTAGACCACGTGTGCAGAAAGAAAAACCTGCACTACGCTGTGGCACCCAGTAACACAAGAATGAACGTATGCGTGTCACACGCAGCCTAGAATGACCTCTGAAGGGGTAGGCTACACACGGGGCAAGCACAGAAGTTGGATACGTGCGTGACTCACCGTCTGCCAGGTAAAAGAGCGTGAAAAATGAGCGCGTTTGGCTGGCTAAACCCCCGCCAAAAGAAGATGTGTACGCTGTCTGAGAAGACAGGACAACAGTAGAAGGGGACACTGTTTGAGGGAACAGGCCCAGGTAAACCAGTACAAGAGGAAAAATAGAGTAAAAGCTGTCAGAGGTAACAGGGAGTACGA
Source organism: Ambystoma mexicanum (assembly GCF_040938575.1). Taxonomy (NCBI): domain Eukaryota; kingdom Metazoa; phylum Chordata; class Amphibia; order Caudata; family Ambystomatidae; genus Ambystoma; species Ambystoma mexicanum. The sequence goes on along the minus strand of NC_090941.1, from coordinate 393,984,505 downwards.
ACTGGAAACGCCATGAAGTAAATCGCGTGTGAAACGACAAGAAGTACAGAATTCACCCACTCGCTCTCCACGAAAAGCACGTACAAGGAAATGGTGTTCTACATGTACCTTATATACAGGCCCACACGTACAGCGTCACTTACGCGGCGTGTACGTTCACCAATCACACGCTTTGTCACTCCTGCGTGTAGATCCATTTTCACCAATCACACGCTTTGTCACTTCTGCGTGTAGATCCATTTTCACCAATCACACGCTTTGTCACTTCTGCGTGTAGATCCATTTTCACCAATCACAGGCTTTGTCACTTCTGCGTGTAGATCCATTTTCACCAATCACACGTGGGAGACATGGGTGGGGGCCTGGTGGAGGCTGCCCCTGGTGGCGGGAGGGTGGGGGTGGTGGGAGACATGGGTGGGGGCCTGGTGGAGGCTGCCCCTGCACTGCTGGGGGTTGGGGGTGGTGGGAGGCATGGGTGGGGGCCTGGTGGAGGCTGCCCCTGGTGGCGGGGGGGTGGGGGTGGTGGGAGACATGGGTGGGGGCCTGGTGGAGGCTGCCCCTGCACTGCTGGGGGTTGGGGGTGGTGGGAGGCATGGGTGGGGGCCTGGTGGAGGCTGCCCCTGCACTGCTGGGGGTTGGGGGTGGTGGGAGGCATGGGTGGGGGCCTGGTGGAGGCTGCCCCTGGTGGCAGGGGGGTGGGGGTGTTGGGAGACATGGGTGGGGGCCTGGTGGAGGCTGCCCCTGCACTGCTGGGGGGTGGGGGTGCAGGGGGACATGAGCAGGTGTGCAGGGTAGTCCCCTGTTTTGTAGGCTGCCTGCAGGGGCCGTGGAGGGTGTACAGGGAACACCTGTGAGGACCCACCCAGCCTAATCGCATGTGACTTCCCACGCACCCCTGTAATACACGTACCCAGCCAAATCGCGTGTGATGATTCCCACGCACCCCTGTAATACACGTACCCAGCCAAATCGCGTGTGATAATTCCTGCGCACCCCTGTAATACACGTACCTGGCCAAATCGCATCCCTGTAATACACGTACCCAGCCGAATCGCGTGTAAAACTTCCCGTGTACCTCTGTAATACACGTACCCTGGCCAATCGCGTGTTACACTTCCCGCGTACCCCTGTAATACACGTACCCTGGCTAATCGCGTGTATAACTTCATGCGTACCCCTGATATGCACGTTACCCGCTTTGCGTTCCTTGTTTGGCAGCCCTGTAAACTGGTCCAGGGTTAGCGCAGCCCTTTGCGATGATTTAGCGATTTTGATGGCTTTTCCTTGCGCGAGGGCGTTCTTGGGGGCGTTACTGGTGCTGCTGCTGGGTCGCTGCGATAATCTGCGCCACGGCTGGTTTGGGAGCCTGAAATCCATGAATACGCTGTGCTCGGAAATCGGTTTTAGCGCACGTGCCTGGCGCAGTCAATCGCACGCGGACACTCTGCGCCAGCCGCTTGCGACACTTTTCTGCGAAATTCTATGAATTACCCTGTTAATCTCTCTGTAATGTTCGCTATCAACTAAAAATGTCCTAAGAACAGAATTGGTGTCCTGAAATGTTCGTAAATAAACAAAAATGATGTGTCCTGAACAACAGTACAACTGTTCGTAGTGTTCGCTAGCAACATGAAACTGTACTAAGAACACACGAGGTGTCCTGAATTGTTCGTAAACAAACAAAAATTAAAGTGTCCTAAAGAACACTATACTTGTCCAGTACTGTTCGCTAGCATGTTCAAACTGTTCTAAGAATGCTATTGGTGTCCTGAAATGTTCGTACGTAAACGAAAATGGAGGTGTCCTGAAGAACACTATACCTGTTCGTAGTGTTTGCTACCCAATTGAAACTGTTCTAAGAACACAATTGGTGTCCTGAAATGTTCGTACATAAACTAAATTACACGTGTCCTGAAGAACACTATATCTGTCCTTACTGTTCGCTACCAAGTTTAAACTGTTCTAAGAACACACGCAGTGTCCTGAAATGTTCGTTTCACGTGTGACGCACTTTTAATTACTTCAGAACCCGAACAGTGTCCGTAGGACGTCAATGCGCATGCGCTAACCAATCTCCGTGCACTTGGTGTCCTGCAGACAGGCGCTTCCTTCGCGGACTAGTTCGCGAATGGATCATATGACCGCGCCCACGCTCATCTTCTGTCCTAAATTGCGGACAGTGTTCGTGTCCCTGAACAATTTAAAAGTACATTTTCAGTTAATCCATAATATTTTTCAATAAAATCTCACCATGGCACAAGTCCCACATAGCAATCTTGAGTTTCTATATACCTTTTGAAACTTTCCGATCCTTTTTTTGTGTTCGATCTGTCCGCGGACAGTGCGCATGTCCGCGAACCGCGCACAAGCACCCCTATAAAAGACCACGCCCAAGAGCTTATTCCCATTGTGTTTCTGGCTATTCTTCAGAACACAGTGATTTCGCTGCCACCTGCAGACTACACCATCATCGAGATGGCATCCTTGGCTGCTGAACTGCCACTTGGTGCTGCACCTGCTTCAGCACCACCCCCACCCCCTCCATCACCACGACCTCCCCAAGGGCCTGAAGAGGGGAACAGGAGTGAGGATGCGGAGGAGGAAGAAGAGGATGATGAGAATGAGGTAGAGGAAAACCCTACTACCCGCACTAGACGTGAGTTTTGGGTGTGGCGGTTATTTACCATTCATGGTAATGTTCCTAAGGCTCGTGCGAACCGTGTTACCTGCAATGAGTGCAAAATGATACTCAGTTGCGGGAAGCACATTAAGTACAGCTTTGGGACCACTACTATGAAGCGACACCTGAGGTCATTTCACTCTGGGGCTATTCGCAGGGTTGTACCTTGCGAAGAACGTAGCAGGTTGATTTCCTCTACTTCATCCTCTGTTTCTGATCCTGTCACCACAAGGACCACCTCTGTGGGACAGCGTCTTCCTCAAGCTGTCTCACAGGCCATACAGAATGCTGATGACCCTTACCTTTCGAGGGTCACAGTTGTATGTATGTACTGTGACACAGTACTCTGCAGGGGGGAGCGACTTCGGAGTGCTTTTGAGACTATCGTCTCAGAGCATGCGAAGACCTGCTCACTACCCAAATAAAACCCACTCTACATCTTCCTCTCTCAGCTCGCCCTTTCTTATCCCTGTGGTTGGTGTCCCCCCTTTACCCTCCTTTACCCTCCTCTCCTAGTGTGTCGTGTCTGAAAAACCAAAAAAAATACAAAATTACAAAAATCCAAAAAAAATAAGGCTCTTTTCAGAGCCGCCTTTCCCAGTTAAAAAATAGAAGTGAAAATAAATGAAGCAGGGCTCTTTGTATTTTTTAGAAGTCCGCGGACAGTTCGCAAACATTAAAAAAATTGGGTTGCTACTACATCACAAACATTGTAATTTTCACTGGAAAGAAGTGGTGGCTCTGAAAAGAGCCTTTGGGTGGTGTTTGTAAGTCAAAAATTGTAAATGCTTAACATCTACTTCAAAATCGTTGTTGTAATTCCAAAAAAGGTCGCAATGCATTTTGTACATTTCTCAGAAAAATCTGATTGCCAGCATAAGTAAGATGGACTCCATCTCTGCGAAAAATGTATGTACTACAAAACATAATATTTTCATTGTGAAAAGAAGACATGCCAAAATCTCTTAGAAAGGCACAAACAGCCTTATTAACATTGCGCCTTGCTTTTTTCATTTGTGGACCAAATGAAGAAGAACGAAGCCACATTTGTCTCTGCGCAATCCGTGAAAATATCACTTGAGAATTAGGAAACATGTCGATAACCTTCCTAAGTCCTTCTTTCATAGCAAATTGCAAAAAAATTCCAGTCACATGTCCTAAACTGTTCCCTCCTCAATGAATTACAATTATGTCTGGATGTTGCTCTGTCTCCAAAGTAGCACAGAGAGGTAGCAAGTCCAACCACTTCATTCCACGTACTCCATGCCAGTGTACTTCCACATGTGGGAATCCAAGATCTACAGCTACTCCACAGCTTTCTGCATGCACCTTCAACCAATGTATCCACGAATCTCCTAAAATCCAAATAATCTGTTTTCTGAAACACACAGCCATAGCTATCTTTTGTTCTCTCAGCAAAAAGAGTATCTGAGAAAATCTCTCCTGGCACAACACACCCACCAAACTTTCCTGACCAATCCCTTTCAGTGCTTATTCTCATTTACATGACTTCTGAACCCAAAAATCCCCGGATGTAACTCCCGATGTCCGCGAACTACCGCCATGTCCGTGGACATATTGTAACATGAACAGCCCTTCTACCATTTCCACTACACTCTCTCTGCCATTCCCTCATTGGATGTACCTCAAAAATCACATGACCATGCACCAATCACATTCAAGACCTCTACATCTAACTGCATCATCATAGATCAGCACTGCAAATGTACTCTGAATCTCGCTGAGTACAAGTGTCATATCATGGGCAAGCACCATCTACCAGAAATACTGTACAAGTCTTCAAGATTTCTACTTGCAGCTCCATGCATATCCATATGCATGAACACAAACTTCAGGTATGCATATTTTCTGTATAGTAGATGAACACATTTTCAAACAGACTTTTACCTTGTAAAATCTGTAAAATTAATTTACTGTACTTTTTTCAATTTCCTAAAATCAACTATCACTTATAAACCTTTATACTATTTTCTTTCTTTATACACACACACTCAAATCATGTTAAACTAACATGTTTTAAATGAAATATATAGACTACATATATTCAAACAAAATTGCATGCAAACACAATCTATGTTTAAACCTTTATAAAAATACTTATACAATTTCATATTTTTTGTTTTTATTTATTTATTTACTTAATTACTTTAAATTAGACATGACATTGAGGCGCTATTACCTAGAACAGTTCACTTACAGAAATAGTGGTATTCACTAATATATTATAAATTTCACAAGACATAGTAAAGATATTTTTTTTTGCTACAGTTAGTCATTCAATACAATTTGTTCATTAAGAACATATCATATGTACTGAACTGATGCAATGTATCTTATGTAAATAAATTAGTTTAATGGTTTTACAGAAGGCACTGAGGATTTCAATTAAAAAAATCAATATCTAAATTACAAACAGTGCTATATACAAACAAAGTTACTAATTTGAAGCTTTTACAATTGCAGTGAAGAACAGTTTCCTGAAAAGAAGCAGCCGAATTCGAAGAAGAAAGAAAAACTAAGAATTTACCTGTTAATTTTAAAAAAAAGTAAGTAAAATATCACCATAATATTTGTATTATTAATCAAATATACTATAACATTAAAACGAGCTATTTTGGTTTCTAAAAATAGAGATTTTGTACCATTTTGTCCAAAAATGTCCATGTCTTAAACAGCGATTTACAGCCAGAATGGCCCACAAATTTCTATTTTTGGACACACAAATTACCCAACTGAACCACTACAATTTTCATATTATAGAATAAACAACTGTTTTACATTAGATTTACTATTTGTACTTTTCCACACCACTAGCTTACTTTTTTTTGTCATCTGAACCCCAGTTTAGTAACACATAAATTCAAGAATACCTATCCCTACTAATTTTAGTTCCCAATGCACAATCACACACCATTACATACATCTTTATCATCTTACTCAAACACTCATGCACACAGCACACATACATTCCAGAACACCCCAACCCATATCTTCTTTATTTTTTTCAACAGACCCTAAAGAATGCCTACCAAAAGTCAAGTCTGTAGAAAGCAACGCAAAAGTAGAGCAAATGAAAATAAAGGTGTCTAACATAAGCATCCATCTCTAGCAGAATTTGTAAAAAAAAGTTGAAACAAAACAGCTAATACAATCACTTAGTGAAACACAAGAAATTTCAAGTACAACAACTTCGCTTCCTCTATCAAAATGTAAAACAAACCAAAAAACAATTAACAGAAAATCAGCTATCAGTACAGATAAAACTACTTCTTCAAATTTTAATATAGTGCAAAGTAAGCATACCAAGAAAAGTATCTTAGCCAAAATATACCGTCACAAAGTCCTTCAAAATCTTATAAAAACAGGAGAGAAATCAGGTTCAAAGCTTAAAACCTATCGTAGGAAATTAATCGTAGAAGCATTGATGGACAGTGCAATTCTTCTCAAAAGAAATGTATTTATTTTACTGTTAAACAAAATGAAACCACTAACAAAACTAATAACTAAATTACAAAAAAGACTTCTCAATAAGCGAAATGTCAACAGAAAGAACTTCTTAAGTATCTGCGGAGGTGAATGGAATCACACTACGAGCAAAGAACCATATTTTAATGAAGAAGCGTACAAACAAAAGCAAACAAATACAATTGCCATAAATAGCAGTGGTCGAGGTTATGAAAAAGTGAATAATACCATAATGGAACAAGAAGTACTCCTTACAAAAATATGCCCTGAAAACTTAGAATTACCCCTCCATTCAACTGAATCAGAACGTCTAGTGCACAAATGGCCATGCACGTCAATGTGTAACATTCCCAAACAATGTTTCAAATCTTTACGCCAATTCCTCAATAAATATGCAAAAAGCAAAGACAAAATCATAATTAAATCACTGCAAAATATAGATACCTGTCCAGTGCGCAAGTGCACAGGACTACAAGGATATTCATTGGCCTGCATTACAGGACCTACTTGTAAAACCACTTTCCATGATATCAAAAGGATATCAACACATCATTCAACTATAAGAAATCTAGTCTATAAACTGTACTATGCTAAAAGTCCTGCTTTAGCACTAGCAAAGTTAAATAACATCCTTCTACATGGTACAGCAAAAGACCTACTTGAAGAAATTCACTATATCCAGAAAAAATATTTTGGAAGTGAAAGCCATTTACAGAATGAAATAGCTTTAAACCAATTAAGCAACCATTCTACACATGGCAACCTTTTGCTAAACACATACAAAAAAGAAATACTAAAATTTAAAAGTACATCAGCTGAAGTACCAAACCATGTATTTGTATGTTGCCGTAGAATTTTTTATAAAAGTAACACAAAAACTATGGACCTATCATACAAAATAGAAGACAATGAAGATTCTAAATGGTTTGAATTAGCTCTCTACCTTGCAGCAGAAAACAAATATGAAATAACTGAGATCTTAATACTTTGCAGTTATTGCACTACAAAACTTGACAACAACCAAACTCCTTCACGTTCTATCACAAATAATTTGGAATTATACCCAGTACCAAAACCTCTACAACAACTTAATTTATATGAGAGCATCATAATTCAAACAGTACACCCATTTCAAGCAATAATATGCCTTCAACCAAAAACAGCTAAATTACCTCCCTCTGAATTGGTAAAAGGCATTTGTAGAAAAGTAGTTTATTTACCATTAAATCTAAAAGAAAATGTGCATACTCTAGGAGTGCAACGTCCAATGCAGCAATCTTTAATTATATTAGTAAATGGAGTACCTACAAAAGACAAAAAAATATGGCAACAGCTGGTAGATTTATATAAAGTTAGACAAGCCTTCCAATATCTTAAAGAGAATAATGAATATTACAAAGAAATTAATATTGAAGAAAACTTGAAAGATACAACTGAAATAATTCAAGAAACACAAGAAGCTGGTCAATTTGAGCTACTAGATCCTGCTACAATATCAAATACTTTAGACCATTATACAATTCATCCTTTGCCCTGTAATGACACCGTACAAGATGTACTGGAAACTTACCAAATGCGTCAAACAAAAGGATCGCCAATCAGTATATGGGAAAAAAGTATAGAAGCACGTGCTTTTCCTCTACTCTTTCCTACTGGCAAAGGAGGAAGGTATGATGATAGACCTATTCAAATATCAGCTTCAGAATACCGCTCATTACGGATGTATTCTGAAGATCCCAGATTTAGACACAATGTGGAATACATATTCCACCTACTCTTTGAAAGTGAACTAGCAACTTTATGTTACGGAGTTGCACACATATTAAAATCAGGATCACACTTTCAAAATATGACAGCTACACAATTATTAGAGAAAGTGCAACAAAAGGATGAGGTTTTACAATCAAATATTACAAACCTATTAGCAAATATGCGTGGTACTAAATAGTACTAGTTTCGACGTCATGGAGATGTACGTTGTATGATCAGAAACCTTGGCCCACCCACTTGGTTTGTTACATTAAGTTGTGCAGAATATGCATGGGAAGATTTACATGATTTCCTACGCATATCAAATAAAAACAAAACAAACATAGATATTCTAACACCTGGAGAACTTTGTTCTTTGGATCCTGCTAATGTTTCAAGATATTTTCACCATCGCTTCATTGCTATGCTACATTTTATTTGTAATAAAACTGTTCCTCCCCTTGGAGAAGTGCAACACTTCTTTTGGAGAAAAGAATACCAAGCCAGAGGAGCACCACATATCCACATGCTTTTATGGATTAAAGATGCTCCTAAATTTGGTCAAGACAGTGATGCCACTGTTTTACAGTTTATTGAAAAATATGTCACTTGTGAAATTCCATCAGAAGCCACAAATAGTGATCTTCATGCACAACTTTTACAATTTCAAATACACAAATGTGGAAAATATTGTCGTCGCAAATACAAAAACAAAGGCAAATACTACACCAAATGCCGATTTGGTTTCCCTAGACCAGTTACAAATACAGGTCAAGTAAACAACCTCATGTCTTCAGTTAGACATAGTGTTAAAGGTAAGTCACCTAAAAATACATATTACATAAAAAGAAAAGAAGAAGAAAAATATATCAATGATTATAATGCAATCATTGCCCACTTATGGAATGCAAACATAGATGTGCAGTACATTGCAGACAATTCTACTGCAGTTGCACGATATGTCACAGCATACTTAACTAAAGCAGAAAAGACAGAGCTCCAAGACCTCTGGAAAGACCTGTCATCAGATAAAACAGTATCTCAGAAATTATACAGCTTGGGCATAAAAATGCTCACCCATAGAGAATGTGGATCTTATGAAGCAGCTGATCGTTTAACTGGTATTTCATTGTATGGTAAATCTGAAAATATAGTATGGCTAAGTCTTTGTCCAGCTAAATCTAGAAAAAGAGTTCTAAAATCATATGAGGATATAGAAACAATAGCCAAACATGTTCCCAACAGCCAAGACATTTTAAAAAAGAATTTATTGGACACATACTACCCAAACAGAAGTAATACTTCGGAAAACATGTGTCTATACCAAATAGCCCAAAACTACACATACAAAAATAATATGAAACCTGATGAAAAAAAAGGTAAATATAGAGTGACAGACTGTAAAGGCAGCTTAGTTAAACTCACTAAACCAAATTTAATTAATCATATCAAATTGTCATTGAAGACTCCTCAACATAAAGAAGTATATTACATGTCCCTGCTACAACTCTTCAAACCATGGAGAAAAGAAGAACAATTACTAGATAACTATGACTCATATGAGGATGCTTTCAAAGCAAATGAAAGCACTATAACTGATGTAAACTTTACACAGTACAAAACAATGTTGCACAATGAACAGCAACATGAAGAAGAACTCCAAGCCCAACTAGATAAGGATACTCCTGACAGTAGTCAACCATCTGTAACAGGAAGCCAAGAACCACTGGGAGAACCAATAATACCAAATGAGGCAGAATTAGCTATGATAGAGGTAGAAAACACCATGTGTCAGTATGAAGATAAGGAAGACTTAACTATACTACAATCAAAACTAAACAATGAGCAAAGTAGCATTTTTCAAGAAGTAACAAAACAAATTCCTCATGGTGGAAAAAACGAAATAAAGAATGTTCCTGCCATAATTATAAACCTATACTACTGTACGTCAGTGGTGAAGCTGGTTCTGGCAAAACATTCCTAATCAAAATCATTAGTAAGTTCCTTCAACAATTGACAAACAACAAACTGTCAGCTGTTGTCACTGCCCCCACAGGTTTAGCTGCCTACAACACAGGTGGTGTTACATTACACCGATTACTACTATTACCAGTAGAACACCAGAACAAATTAGACTATTACAAACTTTCTGCAGAAGCTGCAATGGAATTACGCAGAGTATTGAAACAAATGAAAATGCTACTAATAGATGAAGTGAGCATGGTCTCCAACCTGATGTTAGCTTTGATTCACCTCAGATTACAAGAAGTACTCAAAACAGACTATGAAGAGCTCTTTGCAGGAAAACACATTATTGTTTTTGGAGATCTGCTTCAATTAACACCAGTAAAAGGTGAACCTATTTTTAAAACATTAGGGCACAAACTCTGCCGTAAAACTGTTGGCAGCATTGGAAATGTCAACCTTTGGCAACATTTCCAATACAGAGAATTAACAGAAAACATGCGCCAATCTGCAGATCTAACTTATGCCAACATTTTAAAAAGTTTGAGAGTTGGTATACTTTCTAAAGAAGCAGAAGCAACATTGAAAACCCGGCACATTAATGCACTTTATGGCGATATGGAACAATTAGCCCACAAAAATGTCAATTATATGGCCTTAATGCCAACTCTTGCAAGCTGTCTCAAATTCAATGAAATAATGTTAAGTAAAGAAATGCAACCAATAATGGAAATTAGCGCCACAGACAAACTAGATGTACATGGTATGACACTACCCATGTGTGACCAAGCCACAACAAGACTAAATAATTTAGAAAAATCAATCTCAAACACAGCAGGCTTAGAAAAGATGTTAAAATTATCCTTAAATTGCAGAGTAATGCTTAAACGTAACCTTGACGTGGACCAAGGACTAGTTAATGGAGCACTGGGTACAGTTGTTGGCTTTCAAACATACCCACGTGACAACAAAATTCAATTTGTCAATATACTCTTTGACAAACTTTCAGAAGTAAAACGGATAGGACGCTCAACAGCTAGATTCCTTCGCTTCAAAGACATGTTTGTACGCAGAGAACAATTTTCTCTAACTCTTGCATACGCAGTCACGATTCATAAATCACAAGGTCTTACCCTAGACAAAGCAATGATAGATATTGGTAACACAGTCTTTAAAGAAGGCATGAGCTACGTAGCACTATCACGTTTACGTGCACTTGACGGTCTATTTCTAATCAACTTTGATGCAAGTAAAGTAAACGCTGATATTTCTTGCATTTTAGAATATAATAGACTTCGCTCACTATACACTCCCCATCTAAACACATATTCTGTTCCACAAAAACTAAAACGTTGTAAAAGAAAACTAAATCAAACAGAAATGCAACAGGACGTCACTGCAAATCCTCCAAAGAGAGTAAAAGAAACTAATACTTCATCAAGTACCACACAAAAAAGAATCAATTAGAGAAAGTAAACCAGGTACTTCTTTAAAGAAGGAAGACAAACTCCAAAAAAAGCAGTTAGATACAGAACTACCTGGACCATTTAAATTCTCAAATATAGTTGGTGTAAGTTGCTATGCAAATGTAGCAATGAATATTCTATTTCAATTACCACCAATTGTTGACAACATTTACTTACACAGTACAGACCCATTGTGTTTGCAAATGTTAGTACTTCACAGAAATGCAGCAAACAATCCTGACAACACCTATAGGGGCCGATTCATGGAACAAACGTGCGCCGAAAATCTTCGCGCAAGCAGGCGCAAGCAGGCGCAAGCAGAAAAAAACAGGCGCACGGGCACGCGTGCGATTCATGGAAGTCCCTGCGCGTGTACACCTCGGGATGTGCGCCAAACCCGTGCATGGCGCACAAGTCACTGCAACATCTCGAAAGGCGTGCCCGACGCGCACAGTGAAAGCGCACAACCTCGGCGCATACACCAGAAAGTGGGCGGGACACGGGGCGTAACACGCGGAATGGGGAACAACGCGCGAAAATAAGGGCGTAACTGGGGATGTACTGCAGGGAAGCAGACGGAACGCCCACATGCACTCGAACCACACGCATTCATGGAATCGAATAGGGCAAAGCCACGCACAGCCAAAGACACGCACAAGCTGAAACACGTCCGCCACACGAAGGCAGGCGGTAGAGTCCCAGCGCATCACAAAAGTGGCAACATACAGCAATTGGGCCTGTGCGAGCGGGGTACGTGTATTTCGGGGGCGCGCGGGAAGTTACACATGCGATTGAGCGGGGTACGTGTATTTCGGGGGCGCGCGGGAAGTTACACACGCGATTGAGCGGGGTACGTGTATTTCTGGGGCGCGCGGGACGTTAAACACGCGATTGAGCGGGGTACGTGTATTTCAGGGGCGCGCGGGAAGTTACACACGCGATTGAGCGGGGTACGTGTATTACGGGGGCGCGCCAGAAGTTACACACGCGATTGAGCGGGGTACGTGTATTTCGGGGGTGCGTGGGAAGTTACACACACGATTGAGTGGGGTACGTGTATTTCGGGGGCGCGCGGTAAGTTACACACGCGATTGAGCGGGGTACGTGTATTTCGGGGGCGCGCGGGAAGTTACACACGCGATTGAGCGGGGTACGTGTATTCCAGGGGTGCGCGGGAAGTTCCACACGCGATCTCATCAGGGTACGTGTATTACAGGGGTGCGCGGGAAATCACACACGCGATTGAGCGGGGTACGTGTATTTCGGGGGCGCGTGTGAAGTTACACACACGATTGAGCGGGGTACGTGTATTTCGGGGGTGCGCGGGAAGTTACACACGCGATTGAGCGGGGTACGTGTATTCCAGGGGTGCGCGGGAAGTTCCACACGCGATCTCATCAGGGTACGTGTATTACAGGGAGGCGCCGGGGGCAGCACACGTGAATTGCACGTGTGGGTCCTCCCAGGTGTTCCCTCTACACCCTCCACGGCCCCTGCAGGTGGCTCACACCACAGGGGCCTACCCAGCACATGTCCTGCAGGCACCCCATCCACCATGGCCATGCCCACCAGCCAACCCACATGTCAACTTGCACTACTGCCCACCAACGCATGTCCCCCTGCACTCCCAGGCACCAGGGGCACCCACCACCAGGCCCCCACCCATGTCCAACTCATGTTCCCCACCACCCCCACCCCCCAGCAGTGCAGGGGCACCCACCACCAGGCCCCCACCCATGTCTCCCAGCACCCCCACCCCCCAGCCACCAGGGGCAGCCTCCACCAGGCCTCCACCCATGTCTCCCACCACCCACACCCCCCAGCAGTGCAGGGGCAGCCTCCACCAGGCCCCCACCCATGTCTCCCACCACCCCCACCCCCCAGCACTGTGGGGCACCTGCCAGCAGGCCCCCACCCATGTCCAACTCATGTTCCCCACCACCCCCACCCCCCAGCACTGTGGGGCACCTGCCAGCAGGCCCCCACCCATGTCCAACTCATGTTCCCCACCACCCCACCACCCAGCACTGTGGGGCACCTGCCAGCAGGCCCCCACCCATGTCCAACTCATGTTCCCCACCACCCCCACCCCCCAGCACTGTGGGGCACCTGCCAGCAGGCCCCCACCCATGTCTCCCACCACCCCCACCCCCCAGCACTGTGGGGCACCTGCCAGCAGGCCCCCACCCATGTCCAACTCATGTTCCCCACCACCCCCACCCCCCAGCACTGTGGGGCACCTGCCAGCAGGCCCCCACTCATGCCCAACTCATGTTCCCCACCACCCACCCCCCAGCACTGTGGGGCACCTGCCAGCAGGTCCCCACCCATGTGCAACTCATGTTCCCCAGCCAACATGTCATCACAATCTAGATCCCTGGTCCCTATGGTCAGCCTCCAAATGCAAAACACCCACCCGAGTATTGCATCCACCCACAAACACATTTCCCTCACATACACCCAATGGGTGTCAGTGAATCTCAAAACACATATCATGAAATGCATGAAACCAATGAGATACCACACATTGAAGTTCACCAAAAAAAATATGTATTAAAGGAAACATAAATAGAATAAAAAATGAAGAAACAGAAACGTGAATGTACAAAAATGAAAAGAAGCATGCCCGTTAAAAAAAGCAAAACCAAAAATAAAATTCCAAAGTAATGTTGTCCAAAGTCAATGGGCCTCATTCCGAGTACGGCGCTAACCAATGGCGCTATTAACGCCTTGGTTGACGCCATACCCGGACCGGCAGCGCCTTGGTGGATGGCGGAATCACCGCCCCATTCCAAGGTTGGCGGGGCGGTAATTCCCCATTCACCAAGGCTCTTCCCCATTCCCAAATGAGCCCCCATAGGGCTCAATGGGAATGGGGAAGATGCAAATAACGGTGACCGTTCATTACGGTCACCGTTATTGGCTTGGAGGCCCCTTTGAACCCTCGACTTTAACACCTGCTCAAAGCAGGCGTTAAGGGCGAGGGCGCAGAGGGAACTCGGAGTATGGCGGTAAGGGAATACCGCCACCGGTCTCGTTACCGGTGGCCGCTATCCCTTACCGCCATACTCGGAATGAGGCCCAATGTCCACAAAACAAAATCCACTGGGAAAAAAAAAAGAAAGCCATTGCTCCATGGTTAAAAAGTGAAAAGAAAATACAATCCAACTGTGAACCATGTACATGGGAACAAGCCAGGGTCCATTATCCCAACAAAATAAAGGAAACCTATCTAACTACACTAACTAATAAAATAAACTATATACAAAAATGTGGCCAATGTCCGAAAGGTCCAAATAAAATAAAAACAAAAATGAAACCTAACACTACCTACATAACTATGTACAAGGGCAGCGGGCTAGTTTCACGGCTCACTTGTGGATGTCCCGGGCCAGGGCATCATCGAACTCCTCCTCAATGTCCCGGAGGCGGTCCTCCTCCATGGCCCCGAGGGTCCGCAGGACCGCCGACGTCTCCACCTCCAAACCCCTGCGGATTGCCTCGAGGCACTCGGCCCGCCTCAGGGCCCTCCGCATGGAGTTCTCCGCCCTGACCATTGTGAGCCGTGCCTCTTCCGCCCGCTGCCGCTCCTCATCTATGGCGTGGCCCAACCGCTGCCACACGGAAGACACTCTCTGTCCTGGGTCCTCCTGCCCTCCGGCCGATGCCTGCCCCTCCGATGTTGAAGGCCCCGAGCCTTCATGGCTCCCACCACGTTGCTGCTGCTGCTGTGCCTCTGCCCGTGCACTGCCTCCTGCTGCCTGCACATCCTCCGCCGGCTGGGGTGCAGTCGTAGATGTGGCCACCCCTGCTGAACGTCCGACTCCCGACTGTGGCAGGGATGCCTCCTCCACCAGCCTGGCCGCACCGTCAGAGGCAGCTCCACAGGGCACCCAGGTGACTGATGGGTGGGAAGATGGCACAGAGGACGACTGGCGCGTAGGGGGTCCAGTTGAGGAGGGGGTCGGAGCAAGCCCCATCAGACGGAGGAATCCGGACTGGGTGACCTGTCCCAGCAGGCTGATGTGGTCAATGAGCCATTCGAGATGACGTGCAGTCTCTTCATGAAAAGACTGCAGGTCACCTCACATGGCCCGTTGACGCAATGCCACACCAGCCAGGACAGGCTCAACCCGGACCTGGATAGCCATGTCCGCAGGCAGAGGAAGGCCAGTTGACGTGAGGTCATCCCCTGCCTGAAAACGGGTCTGGACGTAGGCATTCCTGCTGGTGCAAGATGATGCAGGGACAGGATCAGAGACAGGATTGCACACAGGCACCTCGCGGCGGCCTGTGCTGCCTCCTGTCCCTGCACTGCACCACTAGCACCAGTGGGATCCCCACCTCGAGACCCCGTCTCTGCTGCTTGCACGGCCTCCTCCTCCACCAAACCCCCCACCAACCTGGATGACTCCGTGCCATCTTCCCCTGTTGGGCCCTGTGGGGTCACAGCTGCCCCTTCTGCTGCCGAGGAGTCCAACTGCAACCTCCGCCTCTTGGACCTCCCCCCGGCAGCTGCGGCCTGGGACGCGGCACCGGACTCCTCACTCCCCGACGAGATCACAACATGGGAGGGGAGCCGGGCCTTGCGTCTCCGGCTGGCGGTGGGATCCCCGCCGCTGTGCTCCACAGCACCTTCTTCGCCCTCTTCATCAGTTGACGCTGCAGACAGGGAGAAACAAAACACAGGCATCAGGGCACTGTACAATGGACAGATACACACATGACAGTTGTACATGAGTGGCATTGGCAAACCTCAGACATGTCATCACAATCCCCAACACACATGTCATTACAACTCGCACACATGAGCCATACCACAGCCATATCGCAACTGCCACCACCATCCATACACATACAACAGCATGAGCAGCCAAAGGTGAGCCAGACATCACATGCAACACAGGAAGTGCACCACACATGTACACACACCACCACAATTGCATGCATGTGTACACCTCTGCCAAGTGTCGCAGTGTTCAGACGGGCATCCATGTCACATCTGCCAATCAGGCTTCCACATACCGCTGTCACATGCATCCATGTTGCATCACTGTTGCACACTTGTCAAATACACACACATGCACATGTACACAGTGCTAATACATGCAGCCAAAAACAACATACATGCGTGACATCACGGACATGTCTACTTACATACACATTCATCCAAACATGTGTGCCCACACAACTGCATTTGGCATGCAAGCCTACACACACAAGCACCATCCATGTCTCACACATTACAGCCCTTGCATGTGTCAGCCCCACGGCCCTGTACACCCTCACCCATACTCGACCCCATACAAATAGATGTGCAACCTGCACACTACTGAATAATCACCACACGCACTGCTCACAATCAGGATGCATGTACACTCACCGCTCGACTCCAGACGGGTCTGCTTCTCAAGGACCTGGACGTGGAGCGCTGGGGATATGCGTTCCAGGACCCTCATCTCTTCTTCCGACAAGAGGCCCCGGCGCCCCTTGGCATCTGCTGCTTTCAAGAGGCGCCGGGCCTTGTTCAGGGTCCTGGACCTGAAGTGTTCCCAGCGCTTCTTGACATGTTGTAAGTCGCGGACTGCCACCCCCTCCGTGTTGATGGCAGTCACGATGTCAGTCCAGATCCGAGTCCGTCCTTCCTTGTCGGCGAGGGAACTTCCGAAGAGGGCATCATACTGCCCCGGGACTTGCTCCACCAGGACACCAACTTCGGTGGCACTGAAGCTGGTGCCCCTCTGCCTCTCTGGCCGGGGGTTGTCAGTGGTCCCAGATGGTGTTTGCCCCTACATGACAACCCCAGAGGCAGGAGTGGGTGGGCAACTGGGTCCTGGGGCTGGGCTGTGGAGCGATGGAATCCCAGTCGGGAGTCTTCGGTTCCAGCAGGGGTGGTCACAGCAACAGCACCCCTGGCTGATGTGCAGGCAGCAAATGGCATGGCACGTGGGCAGCAGGCAGTCAGGCAGCAGCAGATGGCAGGTGGGAGCGTGCTTGGGTCTCTGGGGGGCAGTAGTTCGCCTTCTGGGCAGGAGCGTGGTCTTCCGTGTGCTTACGCGCGGCCAGCTTGATACGGAGTGATTTGGCACGTGAAAAATCTGCACGTCAGCGTGTAATTCGAGGAAAGACCCTTAGCACGTAAGCGCGTCTGCACGCATACGCATTTTCATTGGACAGAAGGCCCCTCAAGCGCAAGCGCCCCTGTGACGTGAGCGTACAGACGTGCATGGTCATTTCAGCGCGCGTGAAAAACTGCACGTCCGCGTGTAATATGAGGAAAGGGCCCATGCGCATAAGCGCGCGTAGAAAACTGCACGTCCGCGTGTAATACGAGGAAAGGCCCTTAGCGCGTATGCACGGCAGCACGCATATGCGATTTCATTGGACCAAAGGCCCTTAGCGCGTGAGCATGTCTGTGACGTGACGCGCGCAGGTGTTTCCCTCATTCCACATGATGACAGAACACACGTGGATTTCCCCCAATCGCGTGTGAAAGTTCCCGGCACCCCGGAACACACGTACCCAGGCTAATTGCGCGTGGAACTTCCCGCGCACCCCGAAACACACATACCCAGGCCAGTTGCGTGTACGCTCACTCCCCTCCGATCACACGCGATGACACTCGGACCGTATCTGAATACGGGAAACCCGCGCACGGCAAAAGACGTGCACAGGCGTCAACGCGTCCGCCCACACGAAGGCAGGCGGAGCCGTCCCCGCGCACAGCATAAAAGTGCGCGCAAACAACAAACGCGTATATACAGCTACGATGAATGCCCCATTTGTCGCTGCACTGATCGTGGGACACTGCAGGAGGAGGAGAATAGCCAGGGCACGCATTTTCGCACCACGGACAAGCCTTTTTGGGATGCCTGACGACCAGGTCTATGGCAGGTATAGGTTTCCACCCCATATCATCCTAGACCTGGTCAGGGAGTGGGAAGATGACCTCACATCCCCCACCCTTTGCTCCCAAGCATTGAGTCCCTTGGAGAAGCTGCTCAATGTCCTGCATTTTTTGGGCACTGGGTCATTTCAGCGGACCACTGCCATAGTGGGGGGGGTCTCACAGGCCACGCAGTCACGCTGCCTACACCAGGTACTGGCAATCATGACAGCGCGCCCCTCAGTCCGCAGGCACATATACATGCCCAGAACACCCGCAGAAAGGCAGGCCGTTGTACTGGATTTTTTCAGGGTGGCACACTTCCCCAAAGTGCTCGGTGCCATAGATTGCACCCATGTGGCCCTACGTCCAACTAGGGCCATTGAGCACATCTACCGAAACCGCAAGCACTGGCATTCCATCAATGTACAGGTGGTATGTGATGCAAAGGGAATCATCACCTCTGTCTATGCAAACTACCCTGGCTCCACCCATGACAGTTTCATATACAGAATGTCCGCCCTGAGCCGGGCCCTGGAAGCTGGGCAGCATGGCGACACATGGCTCCTAGGTCAGTACAAATGCCCTTGCACATGCATGCAAGTCACACACAGACAAATATCCAAACCCTAATAATCTCAACTATTATCACCTCCCCAGGGGACAGTGCCTACCCTCTGAGCAACCACATGATGACGCCAATCCGGAACCCCACCACACCACCCCAGGTAAGATACAACGCCGCCCATATTGCAACCAGGGGCATAGTGGAGCGCACATTCGGAGTGCTCAAGTCAGGTTTCCGCTCCCTTGACTGCTCTGGTGGGCAACTACTCTATGCACCACCAGTAGTGTGCAGGATCATTGTGGCAGCATGTGTCCTGCACAATGTTGCAACACGGCAGGGCGTCCCGGTGGACATGGTGGTGCCCCCACATCCCCAACCACAGGCACAGGCGCTGCCCATGGGAGGGGACAGGGCACGTGGCGAGGAAGCCCGGACCCAGCTTGTGGCCACATTTTTCACCTAAACTCCCACCCCTGCGGAGAGCACACATGCCTGGCACATACCAGGTGACAATCGATGATGACAAAGAGACAGTCAACTGTCACAACCCTACCACCCTGAGATAGTTGCCATGGAAGTGCCACATCGTCTGCATCCCTAGCTACTTAAACACAAGCTATCCTGTGTGACCAAAAGGCACACATTTGACACATGACATGATATGGGCCATACACAAGTATTCCAAGGCGCAATGAGGCAGGGAGGGGGGAACAAGGGAACACAGAGAACGGTACTACTAGGCCAGGTGTCATTGAGATCGTGCAATTGCAGGGGTAGGGGGAATGGGAAAAGTGCAAGGGGAAGGGTGGGGGGGAGTCCAGTACAGGGGAAGTAGCCCAAAAAAATAATACATAGGTCGCCTGGTGGCAACTACAAAGGTAAGTGCAGACAAGTGCTGGGAAGGGAGGTCTGTAGGGATTGTGGGATGTATTTACCCATGCATCCGAGCCCTACCTCAAAACTGTGCAGTATTGACATGGAAAACATCATGATGGCCAGAGCTTCCCAGAAAATGCACAGGGAAATGCATGAAGAATAGGCTGCCACTCATTTTTGCCGATGTTATGGGCACAGAAGGACACTGCCTAAAACCACCAGTGGACTACCCACACAGTAGTCTGAAACCATTGGGAGTGGCAATGCTGATTGCCAAAAGCAAACCCATAACTGTTGGGAATTCATTTTCTTAAATCACAAAAAGGGGTGCAGTACCAGTACTCACCACTATCCAAAAGCCGGCGTTTTAAAACCACCAGATTTTGTAGAAAACTGAATAAATGAACCCAAAGCAAGCCAAAGAAAGACTTACTGAGAGGTGGATCCAATGTAAAGTTATATTCTGAAGTGACTTGAAGGTTTATAACAAGACTGGCTGAGCTGTGGATTTCAGCAGTTTAAGTAAATTTGGACTGAAAGACACTAAAAAAATCTAAATGTTTAAATTGACTGAGTGACCTACTTTTGTGTGTCACATAGGTTTCAATTGTTTAAATGTCATAGTTTTAAACTTAGAATCAGCATCCTAGCTGCATATGTAAAAAAATGTCTTGACTTAAACTGGGGAACAGAAATGACATGTAGCTAAAAACTGGCTTAAAGAGATTCCAAATTTGCCTGGCAACTACCCCCATCAAAAGTGAAACTTGAATCACAGCTGTGTTCCCAGGCTTATCTGCCTTTTGCTGGCCACACTAAGGATATGCCATCTCTCTGATAATTGAATTAAGGGGAGCCCCCACAGAATACAGGAGCTCTGAACAAAGCCCTGTCCTGACCCAGGCAGATGGTTTATTGCAGATGTCATAAATGTAGCTTCCTACTGGAAGGACAAAGGAGGGGCACTGCCTGTGAGAGCAAGCTGGCTTGGCAGAACTGGAAAAACCAGAAATTCAACCTTGTGCTGGAAGGAAACCACACCCCTTTGGGGCCAGAACATAACTCTAAAAAGATGAATAACTCATAGTACGGACTTGTGAAAATTAATTAAATGACACCATAATTCTTGTGATTTTTCTGCCCACATTTTAAGAGGTTTTTAGAACCGGTGGTATGTTCAGGGGAGTTTTAGCGGAAAAGAGGATATTACTCAAAATGTGTGCATGTGAAAAATCTGACACTTCATCAACTAATGTCCATACTCCTTGCGCACATGTGTGTAAATTTGGGTTAATGTCCGATATTGCAAACCAGTTAAAAAGTGCAAAATATTGCCATTTCTGAATGCAAGCCCCCAGGAAGAGCAGAGTTGGAACAGGGGATACCTCCTGTGATATGTGATGGGTGCATGTAATTTCAAACCGCTGTGTAGCTATGAAATATGTATTTGGTTCAAATCTAGATTTGTGTGCAAGTTGACAGGAGGAGTGGACTTTCTGCAGGCTGTAAAATGACATCACTCTGACACAATTTAGCTCCCCCAATCAGGGGAGAAATGAAAGCTTGGCCAATGATAAGTGGAGAGGGGCTGGCTAGTGATGCTGCTCACACACACCCATTTTAAAAACACATAAAAGCAGAGAGACAGGACAGATAGGGACCTTCAAATCCATTTGCAGCTGGAAGCTCTGCCGGGAAAATCCATACTTTACCTCCATCAACCTTCAGAGACCCAGACCAGACCAGCAGAGTAGAGCTGACCTGTTAGCAGAACCAGAGAGAGCTGACCCAGATCACTGTGAAGTGCAGAGACCAGAGTCCAGTCTAAAACCTGACCAGATCCGTGGCGTGGCCCATTTAATTCAAGAATATAGTGTGAGTCCATAGCAAAACTGTGCAGAACCAATCTCTTAGTTAAAATAATATAATCCAAGCTATTTTAATCTAAGTAGAACTGCCTCCTAACTGTCACCTGTCATTTGTAAAGCTGTCACCTGTGATTTGCTAGTTGCAAGCTGCACTTGTCTTTGTGAACTTTAAAATTTCAATCTGAAAAACGACCTTTATTCAATCGCTCATATCTCCGCGACCGTTTGTGCTAGAGACTTGCAGTAACTTTCATCTGGAAGCTGAGATCCTAGGCTTTCTTAGAACCCCGATATGATAGTGATAGTCCTTGTAGTTCCTCTGTAATCGCAAATTTTGCCGCGATTTGAAAATTTCTCCACTTGCAAAAAGATAGCTGCTTTTGTTTTCCTCTGAAAAAAATCGTTTGCCTCATAAAAACTATCCCTGCATCACTGCTAGAGTGAGCCTGAGCTAATATTAACTAGATACCACTCACCCTAAACCTCTAGAGGGAATTAAAAGCATTTTAGCATATTTTTCACTTTATTGCCAGCACATTTAAAAGCATTTGGGCCTGTGTTTTCAACTTCTGTAGTCTAAGTTGCTGGGTGAACTGAATTACATTTGAATTGCATTTCTGAGAATTGTGTGCCTTCCTTCCATTTCCTCGCATTGCATAAAAGGGGGGGGGGTGAATTGTCCAAGAAAGTGATTACATTGTCTTTTGCTAAAATCCTATCAAGTTATTTTCTGTACTGCATTTCATTCCACATCGCATCCATTTGAAACCATAAAAGTATTGTTGCTATCTTATCCATTTCATGTCAACTCCTTAGTGATTATCAAGAAGTGTGCTAGTGCCAGATTCTCCGTTGTTAATCTTTACCATCTCAGATTAAGTGTGATATTCAATTATTAATTTATTATAAAGTGTGATATATATATATTGTTTAAATTATCAATTAAACCTTTTAACTTGCAAAACAGAACTACTTCTTGGCTCAGTGGGGTCAGGAGGATTCCAAGAGAGGGGTGTTATATAGGGGTAGTCATCCAGAATGCATGAACTGGACATAAAGATATTCAATAAGGGTTTTCATTCAGTATTCTAGACTAGGCGTTGACTTGGCTGTAGTGCTGAATTGAATCCTCTTACAGGATAGAGAGACAGTACTGCAGTGCAGGGGTTGCCAGGGAGGCAGTGCAAGTGGAGGGTGGCTGGGCCAGGGACCGAGGTCAGTGAGAGTGGCCCAGTTGCAGTTCCTGTGCAGTTCCAGTGGAGAATTCTGCAAGGGAGAGGCAGTAAGCAGTAAGCAGAAGCAAAGAGGAAGGTCTTGAGGTGTTTCCAGAACTGGATTTGGTTCCCCTCAAGTTCAAGTCAGGCCGGAAGTCTGTTCCAGGGGGAGGGCCCTGCTGCGGAGAGAAATCTACCCCCAGCTAGTTGCTCTGAGAAGCGGATGACCCGGAGATGCAAGGTGTGCATCACACACAAATGCAAAACAGGCCATGGCCATCACTGTCATGTCACTCAAACACTCCCAAACATCAACATGACACGGCAAGCAATACCCATACACCAATGCAGTAACGATAAGGTACACATTGCCATGTCCTAAATGTACAGTGGCATCGGACACTGCTGCCTGACCCGGAATCAGATGAAATGACAGATCAACAAAATCTCCCACCCAAAATAAATCATTTCCAAATGCATTACAACAGTCTTAGACGTAACATCACAATGAATGCCTGTCTACATGCACATTATGCATTGCAAAATCAACACTGCAGCTCATGTGTGCAGTGTCCTACTCCTGCATCACACTGCTCAGCGCACAGCACAGTGAACAGCCATTGTGTGTGATGCACACCCTGAGCATCACATCTAAGTGACAGACCACGTCAAACATCAAATTAGGCATGTACTGGATCCATGATCGGTCACAGAACATGTGCTGCCGGGACACAGTGGGCACCAGAAGGCAAACAGTGTACACGTGGATATGCAAGGGTGGGAGTACATGTAGTGCATCAGAGTGCAAGTGTGTGGTTCTGCAAGGACATGCACTCATATGCATGTGCACTCAAGTGACCATCAGTGTTCCCTACACATCACATGTGAACATCCACCATGTGTACACCCCAGCATGTCAAACCAAAAATATCCCCTCGCACCTGAAAGGAAAACACAACACATGAACAGGCATTGATCAGCAGAACACAACATATACATAGGATACCACCATTACTATGTCAGAGTTCCCATCACACTGCAGGGAAATGGCAACTATCAACAACAACCCCCCCTCCCTCACAAATGACCATGACCCACTGAACAACTGCAATTGGGTCATGGAGCCTCCAAACCTCAATTCCACCTGGCCACAGGATCACCTTTACCCTTCGTCACCATCTCCCACCTTGTGTGTAAAAAGATGCCTGAACCCTCAGAATCCACACTCATTTCCAAAATCACAAAATCCAAGGCATAAAAACGAACCCGAACACCCTCCAGTAGATGACTTGACGTAGCAGTACCTCACAAAGGCCAAGTACTACCACAATGATGCAACAACCAAGGTAGCACAGCAAAACAATGTCACGGCAGGATGTGAGACATGTGTGGTACATGACATAGGATGATGCACCATGAATGGATGTGTACTGTCACAGGTCCCCTGTACAGGCGTGGGAGTGTCACGAAACAACCACCCCCACCATGTCCCGGGTGCCTGCAATGTCAAACTCACACAGGCCCCTGAGACCCTGGTGGGGAATGAGGTTCAGGGATATGCAGTCGGGACAGGTGTTGACACACTGGATGACTGGAATGAGTGGCAGGAGAGGGGAGGAGGAATGACACATGAAACTAGGGAATGCACGAAAATGTGCAACCTGCATGAACACATACACAATCCAAACAAACTTGGACATCATTGTCATGGCCTTCTGTAGTCCAGGCTCATGAGTGGTACGAACCAACCACCCCCTCTAGGGTTTTGGCGCCTGCAAGTTCGGGGCTTACACAGGCATCTGCAACCCCAGTGGGGAAAGAGGGTCAGGGAACGTTGCTTGGATAGGCACGGGAAGCAGGAACACTGGGTAGAGGGTACAGGTTTCAAAATTGTATAGGATCACGGGTGATTAGGGAGAAAAAAACATACCAAATTGAACCACACATACATCCATGCATCAGTACACTCCCCAGCAAGCCTATGCAGAGCAGTTCGTAAGAAAAACAACAAGACACTTAGCTCTGGTTTTGAGTGCTGGCCTCCTGTCTGCGCACTCTCAGGTCCGGTTACAGGAGCACTGCAATGCTGCAAAGAGAGCCACGTCAACAACCTGTACGTGCCAATTACACAAAAACACAACACCAAACATGACCCATAGCAACAAACTACTTTACAAACAGACAATCTGTGGTTGATGCTTCATACCCATATATTACATCACCCCTGTGACGGGTCATACACAGTCAATGCAGTAAGGCAGCCGCTGGTGGGTGCGTGGCAAATGGAACACCAATGTGTCACAATTCACACAACATGCAATGTTCCCTGGGTAAGCAGACAGACCCATATAGCAAGCCATGACTACAGAGCAAGTTGCGTACCACCATGACCAAAACAAAGTTGGCAGTGCATTTATCATGAAGTACGTGGAAAAGACATGCACTGCACCCGAGTATGTCCCTTGCTGTATGTCCCTGTGAGCTGCCCCTTTCCATGTCTCGGAAGGCTACATGGTTGATACAAGTGCCTCAATGGACCTTGGTGTACCGGAGGGTATGTGCCACTGCCCCTGCATGTGTCCCAGAAAACCCTACTATCAACAGCCATCAGTCCACAAACACATCTGAGCTGCATTGTGTGCTTCAACACCAATATTCGTCTAAGCTCACCCTCAGTGCTGTGACTAAGCCTGCATGTGCAACTCGCCTGGTGCAAGCTTTGCTGTGTCGTGGCCCCCCTGTGATGCTCACCTTGCCTGGAGTTCCTTGGAACATGTCAGCAGTTCTAGGATGTGGGTCTGCAATCACTGTGCCTCTGCTTGTGCACACATGTGCATGTGGGCACCAACAAACGGGTCCAGAATTCCGTCGTCCAATGGGCCATGTCTACTGGCAAAGGTGCTCTGGAGGCTCATCCCCCTGCAGAAAGGGCATGCAACACATGATTAATGCTTCAAAGTCATCTGTGTGTGTCTCATCAGGCATCTCATTACTTGACCATGTCAGAGAGTCACATCACAAATCACACCATCAGTCCGTCTTTCACCTCCAAAGTGTGGAACACTATCTACAGCATGAATAGCAACAAGCACATGTACAGGAAAGATATGAAACATACTACACAATGCATAGCAATCAATGTCCACATTAATCATGACACACCCCATCTAGCAAAAGCTGAACAGTGGACAATGACACCTAAATCATCCCCACTAGGGGTGTCAACACAAGTCACACAGCACCAGAGATGCCACAGATATGACAGTCCAAAGCCCTTGTGTAAAATGCTGTAACACCGAACCATCCTTGCGAGCCCATGTATAAGGGAGGCAGGAGTGGCATATGTGAGTCAAGGAAGGACCCCAAGCAGCAAACACATACACAAGACAACCATGAAGGGCCCAGCTGGAACAGATAGTGGATGCCTTCAAAAGCCACAAAGCACCGCACCGTCACATGAAAGCACAATAGACTAGCAATTTTAAACTAACTCAACTATTAACTAATTACACTAACTATGGAAAACCTACATTACCTATTTAAACTAACTATCAAACAGAAATTTAACTACTAAACTAAAAGAAAAATCAAAAATGGCCACATACGACCCGGGGGGAGGGGAGGCACCCAGGAGGTACAGGTACTGGGTGCTGCTCAACATCCACATGCGATGATGCTGAGCCAAAAAAAAAAAATCCTCCATGGGCTCAACGCCTGCACAGCACGACCTATGTGGGAGATAGATGGTCGTCCGAGTCTGGCTCATCCTGGAAAGCAGGACGTGGCACAGTAGCCTGGCCTTGCCTAGCCGCAGCTTGCCCCTCATTGGCAGCAAGTCTGCCGGACGGGTGAGCCTGGTTCTGTGTGGCGATGTGACGTAGGTCTGCATGCAGAACCTCACGTGATACACGTGCTTCCTCTTGCAAGGTAGCACGTGTAACACGGAGTTCCTCCTGCAAGGCCTGGCTGGACAACTGCTGCACCTCCCGGCAAGCCTGTAGCTCAGCCGAGATGGTACGCTCAAGCTGTGCAAACCTCTCCTCTGCCTGCTGCCTCTGGGACATCATAAGGACACCCAGAGTGGATCTGAGGGAAGCATACTCCTCCCTCAGGGCATCCAAGTGCGCCTCTGCGTGAGCAGCAATTGCTTGACGCAGAGACGACATTTCAGCCTGGCGTGCCCTGTCTGAGGCCGCCATGCCCAGCCTGAGCGAGCGGGCCGTGGACCGTGCCGCCTGCTGCTGGAGAAGCACCTGCCTAGCAGTGGGGAGCACAGATCGGGCCACACGCTCCATGCTCTCAGCGATGTTCTCCATTGCTGCCCCCTGCCGTTCGGAATTGGCAGTCATGTCTTGCTCCCACTCAGTATACAGTGGTTGCGCGCGGCGACCGCGTTGCTGGGCTTGACCCCTGTGGGACCCAAGGACCGGGGGTCCTCGCTGTGTTGGCACCGCCTGCGGCTGCATGACTACATGCCCCCGTCGACGTGATGTCCCAGGCACATCAGTGACTGGTGTGGAGGGTGACCCTGCGTCCCGATCCACCACGGGCGGAGGAACCAAGACTGTCTGATCCCTCAGTGCAGGTGTCGCAGACAGAGGAGTGTCCACATCAGAATCACTCACCCCTGACACATGGACTTGATGCTCATCCAACTCAACATGGACGTCAGAGTCGTCATTAAGGCTGGACTCATAGGCAGCCAGAGACAAGATGGACTGCAGCACTTGGGGGTTTTCGTGGCCTACCACCTCACGACCCCCACTAGTGCTGGGTTGATGTGGTGTTACCAACCCTGTGACTGGCATGACAACACCATCCTCCGCCTCCATTGCGTCATCACCTGAAAAATAGAGAGAAAAAGGTCAATACACATGTCAGAAGCACACGACACACACACACACCGACAGCAAAGGCATCCGGCAGACATGTGACACACAACATATGACCTGGCATGCATGCTGGGTATACTTTGAATAGCTTCTGTGATCAGACCTGTTGAAAGGTGGCAGTTTCCATGGAAGTTGGTCTATGCAGTGCAGAAAATGTGTACGCCACTCACTACCTACATGTACAAGCACTACATGGTGTGGGCCAGGAAATGTGAAGGCAGTGCAATGTCAAATTCAGACATCACGTGCATTGTGCATTCAATGTATACCATGTCTAGAAGCCAAACACCCCTCCACCCCAGTACCAAAGCAGGGATGCCTAGCATGGTATCAAAAGGCTGACCATACACCTGTGTATTGACAGGCAGTGTTGACTGGCATCAACAGCTTAATGTGATTCAAATTACAACACTGCAAATGATGCTGGGACAGTGGGCAGGACACATGATGGAAACTCCGGAGGCCGCCCAAGTGTGAAGAAGACACAACAAGAGTTGGACAGAGTCATTGGCCATTGAACAGGCTGAGGCCTGTGAGCCACACAGATTGTCAGAGCCTAAACATGTGTGCAACGCAGGACTGAGCCACAGTTGACATGGGAAGGCTGATGAGATGGCAGGCAATGTATGTAACCAAGGACTTATATTACAGTGATCATCCAGTCAAGGACACATAGGGGCATGCGTGCAATGCACATGGAGCATGAATGGGCACTCATGTCCCTGCGGGACATCTGACCCATGCACAGTACAAGTGAGATACCCTGCATCGAGTACTAAGGCTGTACCACACGGTATATGTCTGGCAGATTCTACGCTGAAAGTTAGCATCTACACAGGACACATGAACAAGAAAGTTGGCTGCTGAGTTGGCTGCTGAGTTGCAGTCTGTGGCAGTCTACTCTATTCTTCAGTCTTTCTACAGTTGCCACTGCTTTGAAGGTTGGACTTAAAAACCCCTCTCTGCCGCGGAGCGGCCGCGGAGTTGGCTGCTGAGTTGCAGTCTGTGGCAGTCTGTGGGCAGGCGAGGGCAGGAGCCCCTCAACCCATCATGGAAGTAAAGCACGTCGACAATCCAACCTCGCCACCACCAGGTGGTGAGGACGAGGAGGCCAGGTGGTTGAGAAGTTCAAGCAAGATTCTAAGGCTCGCTCCCCTTCGCTTAGACCTCTCACGACCACCTACTGTGCATCCAGCACCGAGACCAAAGAATTTGCAAAAACCGAGGGCTCTAAGCGACACTTCTTTAAAGCTCCTCGACCTCACTACATCTTCAAAACACCTGATTCCTGCGCCTGGCAAGGAGGCTCTACAAAGATCACTTAAGCCCTCCGTAGCAACTCAAGGGCTCAGTCTACACGCCCCACCTCAAGAAGACTCCCGCGGGGCGGACGCTTGTCAGTTAAACTCTACACTGTCTGAACCAAGGAAACCAACAACGGTGCAAGGTAACCCGCACGTCCAAAAGTTCCCAGTGCAGCCGACCGAAGGGTGGGCCGCGAGAGAACTGGCGGCGGCTTCCCAACACCAGCAGACAGATACAACCCCGGAGGGCTTGCATCAAACCACCTCCCCCACATACCCCGTTCCTACCTCGGGGCAGGGCTCTCCGGTGATGGGGAGAGGGTTGGAGGTTTCGCCGCGCCCCGGTGGCTGCGGCTCCAGTCGCAGTCAAGCCGTGGTTCTGGAGTCGGGTTGGACGCCGGGTGAGCTTGAGGTGTGGGCGATCGAGCCCACGGAGAGTCGGATGAAGGAAGCGTCATCCGAGCAAAAGGACGCCCGTGGGATGATCAACACGGACGAAAGCGAGGCTCCACTTCCTCAAAGGGGTGGAGCTAAGGACTCACAAGCTCCCAATGAAGACGGAAATAATGAAATAAACAGCGACGTACGGACCCCTTGCTTTCATGACGTGAACGAATCTTCTCCCACAGACCAACTGACTTCATTGAACTTCTCAAAACAAACAGTAAAATCCATTCGTTCAGCAAAGCACAAACATAAAAATCAAAACGAAAGAAAAAAACCATCGGGTAAACCCCTACATCAAAAAAACAAAATTAACAAAAAAAACTCATCAGAAAGTATGCTGAAAAACACTGCCATAGCCAATTCGCTAAAAGCGTACTTTGCCAGTCAAGGCAAACGGAAATACGACGTTCTGCTCGAGCTGACAGACGCTGAAATGCTGGACGCAGCACCCGACGAGCCTGATGGCCCAAAGGCACCTAAATTCTCTTATACACCAAAAGAAAGGACGACAGATTCTGTCGACAACGAAAGAAACCAGGCAGTACGCCCACTATTGAGCAGTGCCAACGGATCGCAAATAGCATCACTGGAAAATCAAAGCCCGGTTTCAGCAAGTCGTCCCCCAGAAAAGTCGCCTCTGCCTGTCCGAGAAATCTCAATGGCAACGAGTATGAACGAGTTTCAGCATTCATCAATTCATCGGCAAACTAAAGAAATGCAGCCAAAAGATAACGCTACAAAGGGCGAAAGGAATAGGCTACTCACTGAGAAACAACCATCACCTCATCCTCAGACTCCAACGAAAGCAAAAGCTCAGCGGCCTGTTTCCACTGCCTCATTTGAATTAAAGTCCCCGGAATCCTCATCTAAAACAGCATCTTCTAGCCCATGTGGTCTAGCCCATACTTCACCGAGAAGGGAAAGCTCGGGTCCTGATCTAACAGAAGAGGATACAAATGTGACCCCGCCAAGGAAGCGTGATCTAACAACACTAATGTCAGCTTTGACTATAGCGCTTGCCCCGTTCGGAAAACTATACGAAGCAATAAACGACACATTAAAGGACCAGACCACACTGATTGCCATGACTCACACCAAAATGACCTTTTTTGAAGGCTACATTACCGCAAAAGAAAAAGTCGATAGTGCAATTTACGACAAAATCGTAAGCGACTTCAAGACAAAATCAAAAATCTCAACGTTTCCGCCACATCCCATTGTAATAAAAGATTCAAGAGAAAGTGCAACACAAACTGACCAAACTGAAGGGAAAGTAGCAGAAATGAGCACACAGACACAGTCAGCCGACAATCAACCTGCAAATAAATTCTGTTTCAATGTTGAGAGAGAGCTTACAAATAATCAAAAATCAAAAGAAAAATCGGACCCACCAAAACATTTTCTCTTCGAAGGGATGACAAAGAAAACTCTCAAACCTTGTCTGAGAGAACTGTCATTAAAACCTCCTAAATCACATATCCCAAACTGTCCACTGAATCCACCGAAGAAAACTTGCTACGCTGATCCTGCTAACCTAAAGAAAGTAAGTGAATCAAAAAGCACAAAACCTACGACAGCAGGTTCCTCGCCTCGTCCCTCAGCTTGCCAGATCCGTGAGCCTATTCACCTCCCCCAGGGGAAAGGTAGCAAGACGGTCTCAAAATCTAACAAGGACACAAGTCCTACTAATTCTCCAATTCAGACATGCCATTTTGTCAGAAGCCCATCAGAAGACTCAAAGTTCCACTCTCCTGTCACAGTCGTCGACTTCCTACGAGACGAAACGATGATGAACATCTCCACTTATTCGTCTACAGAAAGTGAAATTTCACCTCACACTGAAAAGCAAAAAGCGGTGAGTTTGCCAAAAAACCAAGCAAACGCAACTCCCCCAACGCCAAAAAAACGGAGAACGTCTAGTGGGCACAAAAAAGAGTGGTTAAACCCAAATCAAAGACATCCTAGAGGTCCAGATGCCACATGGAAAAAATCATCGGCTATTAAAGGAGACTATGTAGACCAAAA
Organism: Ambystoma mexicanum; assembly: GCF_040938575.1. Classification (NCBI taxonomy): domain Eukaryota; kingdom Metazoa; phylum Chordata; class Amphibia; order Caudata; family Ambystomatidae; genus Ambystoma; species Ambystoma mexicanum. Next base: position 393,953,079 of record NC_090941.1, on the reverse strand, counting down.
ATCATCAAAAAACAAGGAAAACAGTCGAAAAGAGGGTCAGCCTTGGCATAATACACCTGCCTTCCACCCAGAATCGAAAGAAGACAACCTTAAACCCAGTACCCGAAATCACAATATGATAAAGCAACAAAGACTGGCTCTTGCGTCAGTCTTCAAACTGGAACAGATCCCGGACAACTTCGAAAAGATCACCCTAAACAGGGGCACTGTGCTAAAAATTTTGAAAAACGTCATAAATTTCGAAGAGCTTACAACAAATGATTTGCTACTGGTAGAACCCTACCACAAGGACAAAAAAGCAAAGGCGTTTCTACACGTAAGCGCAGAAGCCAAAGGCAGACTGACTAAGGAAGGAAAGGAAGATCTTCTGAGAAAGGGGTACTTGACTTCCGAGATAAAAAGAGGTCAAACGAGACCGAATTCGGAGTCCAAATTCGCCCGGCAACAACATGAAAAAATTCATTACAGGTCAAAAATTGAATCCAATGAACGAAATTGGAAACCGACCCATAGAAGAGATTCACCCCATCGACTAATTAATAGAGAAAATCCGAAAAACCGAGGCTCTATAACTAGCAAACAAGAAGATAAAGTCTCTTACAGAGCCAATGAAAGACTAGAAGATAGAGTGCAAACCAAGAATAGAACCTTGTCGCCCATGAGAGACAGGGCGGAACGAAAATTAGTTGGCAGTGCTACGAACCGATCAGAACCTAAAAGCAACTTACCAAATCTTGCCCCGTTTAAACAGCTACTAGCATGGTTCCCGAAATCAACGTCTGGGCAAAAAAATAAATAGCAACAAAAGCCGTCTAGCATCAAGGCGGACCTCAACAAAGCAGATGCGAGTCCAAAAACAAAAAGTCCCCCCCATGACCTCCAGCCACGTTCACTCAAAATGATGTCTTGGAACACTAGGGGCTTCAACCATCTCACTAAACCTGGAGATATAAACCTGGGTACTTTCGATATTATCGCTCTCCAAGAAACCTGGCTTACCACCCCCCCGACAATTGATGGCTTCGCAGTTGAAATCTCACCGGCCATGAAAGGTCGTTTGGGCCGCCCATCATCTGGGCTACTTGTGGCAGTCAAATCGGGCTCAGGCCTATCAATACAGAAGAAGCTGGCAGCAACCCAATCCTACCTTGCAGTCTCAATAAAGTGGGACCAACTAGACAGAAAGACCCAAACCTTAACCTCTCTTGTGATAACTGTTATTACGGTCTATTGGAATCCACAAGCCATCTCGGACAAAATCTTCATTGAATCTATTGAAAAAGAGCTAGACAACATAATAGCAACTCAAAATAACCCACTAATAATTGTAAGTGGAGATTTAAACGCCAAATGTCCGAGCGATCCCTCAAGATCGACATCAACACGCCCAAAAAGCCAGGTGGAATCTCGCGGAATGAAATGGGAATCACTCATGACTTCAAGAAATCTTCGAAACACTGACCACTCACTCCCGCCGAAGGTCCACATCCCAACCTGGGAAAGGGGCACCCTGAATGGGACAATTGACTACATATATGTCACAGAGGAGATGCTCCGCCGAATCTCATCTTTTGAGGTTTTGAGGACAGAGGCGAGCGATCACAACATTTTGCAAATTGTATGGCCCACGGGAGGAGAAGAAAAAATGACTATGTCAGAACATATCGAATCAAACACTCAAGGTAACCGCCTAAGACTCACTGCCAACCGAATAGAGGAACTGTCCAGAAGCTACAAAAACCATTGTCTACGGGGTAATAATGAGTCATTAAAACCTATTGACTACCAACCCTTACTGATTCCCTTCGTGATCTCCAGAAGGCAAGCCCGAAAACCCACACAGAATCCCACTCACATCTACGACAAGGAATTAGCATCAAAACGTTCCACCTTGAGAAAGCTAAAGAAATTGGCAGCACAATCAATCTCAGAAGATCCCAGAATCCTCTACGTAAAAGAACAAAAAAAGTACAAATCTTGGCTACGCTTTCGAAGAATTTTCCTATACCAACAGGACTCTGAAGAAATGCTCAGAAAACTGGCTAACAAAAACTCGGGCGCCTTCTGGCAATTAATAAGAAACTTCAATGAAGGAGAAATCGCAAAAGGACTAAACAATGTCCCAGAAGAAAAATGGAAAGTACACTTTGCCAACATTTTCCAAATTCCCAGTCAAGTCACAGAAGATTCGTCGACAGAGTCAGACCAAACCGCATGGGAAGATTTTTCCGATAAAGAAGACATCATACTGGCTATTAAGCGTCTGAAATCGTCCAGAGCACCTGGACCAGATGGAATAACTAATATCGATCTAAAAAATCATCCAGAGAAATGGGCTAACTTCATAGAGCAGGTATTCAAAAACTGCAGCGCTACAAGATCGATTCCTAACTCTTGGCGCACTGCAGTGATCGCTCCAATCTACAAAAAAGGAGACAGAACTGACCCAAGAAATTATCGTCCTATAGCACTTCTGGACACAATTGGGAAACTTTACAGCTCATTTCTTCTAAGGAGCTTCCAATCATGGGCAAAAACAGCACCGTGCAGAGACCCACTCCAAACAGGCTTCTTGAAAAACTCAGGGACCACAGCGAACATCATGGCCCTAAGCATTATAAAAGCAAGATCAACGCAAAGTCTCGGAAAGGTATATGCAGCCTTTATTGATCTAACCCAAGCGTTCGACCAAATTGACAGAAATCTGCTCTGGTCAAAATTAGGCAAATGGAACTGTCCGCCTAACATCCTTGACCCAATAAAGGCTTTCCACGACAAAACATCGATCAGGGTCAAGCTGGACCAAGCAGGAAGGCTTTCTGATGAAATCTCGACCCTTAGAGGCGTGAAACAGGGCTGCCCACTGGCCCCGGCCCTATTCATCTCCTTTTTGGGCGACCTCAAAGCCCATTCGGACGAGATAAGATCTTTTCCTCCGAAAATCGGATCTACACCCGTGACTCGCCTATTATATGCCGACGACATTATCCTTTTAGACCAAACCGAAATTGGACTTCAAAGGCAACTCGACAACTTGGGCAGTTATATATCGAAGAACAACTTAGAAATAAACAAAGAAAAGACAAAAATTTTGACTTTAGGCAAACAAACAAAGAAGAATTCAAAGCCGTTTAAATGGTACATCGAAAAATCCCCCATTGAAGAGGTAAAACTCTTTAAATACTTGGGGGTGTGGCTGGACAACTCGAAAACAGAAGTCGCAATGCAACAACACCTTTGGGACAAGACCCGAAAACTAACAACACAGGCTAGAATAATCGATCGAAAATACGGGAGGTTTTCACTTCTCCCTGTAATTAAATTCTACAAGGGTAAAGTAATACCAAGTCTGACGTATGGCTGCGAAGCAATGCTAGTGATTCCTCTGACAATCTGGTCTAAACTTGAAGCCTATTTCTGGCGCAAAGTCCTTCAACTCCCAAATTCCACAGGAATTTCGATCATCAGAAGAGAATTGGGAACTCTCTCCCTAAAAGCAACAATCGAAGCGAGAGAAATGGCGCTTTTCAGAAAAATAATAATGCCAGATTCTCCGCCGCTATACAAAATAATAAACTCTGAAATCACTGAAGGTCGAAGCTTAGCCATTTCCCGATGGGCAGCTAGACAGCGAGTATCTCTGGCCAAAAATTGTTGCAGTGAAGCAGACCTAATTCATAATCCAACGAGAATAAAACGCAAGATGGACCAACTCGATTGGATAGAGACCTTAGCACTGGCGGAAAAAAACAAACTCCTCTGTCACGTGAACTTCGAACCAAAAAAAATTACATACACCAAACGAAGTTCTGAGAAGATTCCCTGACAAGTCGTTAAGATCTGTCTTCTTGCGTTCCCGCCTCAACTTACTGCCGACAAATGAAATAAGGGCTATTAGAGGTCAATCTCAAACAAATCTCTGCCGATTATGTGGAACGACACGTGAGCCAGAAACTGTAAAACACCTTCTTTTGCATTGCTCCGAAACATTAAAGTGGAGAAGAGCCTACTTGAGACCCCTAATAGACAGTGACTCCTTATATGAAGAACAAGTCTGGTGGAATAGACTGATGAGTGGATCGAGAACAACCTGGGCGTTAGCAACTTCCAAAATATTAAAGAATGCTTTGGAGTCTTGTCTACGCAATTCAGAGAGGCTGGAAGGAGCAGATTCCAGTGTACCAAAAAGTACAAGATGAGTGTGGAATCCAATCAGACCTCAAGTCTAAAAGGGAAACTGCAAAGCCCAAAACTCTTGCTTCAAATTGAAATAAACTGACAAAGAAAGACTAGAAAAGACTAGTAAAGAAATTCTGACTGCCTGCTTATTCTGTTTTTGCAAAATCATTGAATTGATAGAAGCAAAATAAAATAAAAAAAAAAAAAAAAAAAAAAGTACACATTGGCAAGATTGAAGCAGACCAGTGCAAAGGTGGAACTGGGGTGCAGAGTGGCGGAGGAGGGGCAAGAGAGCATGCCTACATGGAGTCCCGCATGCAGGCAGAGGAGACATGCATGACGGTAGCATTGCATTACTTACACATCAGAACCATGTACACGTCACATGTAGCAGCAATCATGCACAACACATCCCACAAGTGAAACACACACGTCCTCAACAAACACGCATCAACACTCACTGGACTGGGCATCAAAGTCCAGCTTCTCTCCCACTCCTTCGACCAATTCAGGTGGTATGAACTCCGCAACGAGAGCCTCATGCAGAGTGAGTTCTTCCTCCTCTGGTGCAGGCCCACCGCCAGTCAGCAGAGTCAAGTTTTAATTAGAGGCACGCTTGGCCTTAGTGCTGCGCTTGATGTCATTCCAACGCTTTTTGCACTCCTGCGCCGTGCGCACCTCATGGCCGAATGAACTGACATGTTCCGCAACATGCTTCCAGTGGGTGTCACGTTGGGCAGCCGTAGTCTGACTATTGGCACCCACTAGCATGTCACGGCTGTGGCCCCGCACGTAGTCCACGAGGAAGTCCAGTTCCTGCTTACAGAAAGGCTTATTCCTCGACGTGCAGGAGGTCGTCTCTGTGTAACGGGTCCCAGCCTGTGCTGCAGGTGCAACCTTCCTCCTCTTGGACTGTGGCGCAGACCCTGGCTGGCTAATGCCGCCCTGACCAGTATGGCCAGTGGGTTCGGTGGATTGAGCCAAGGGAGTGGCAGGTGGAGGGATGACCAAAGGCCTGACTTGTGTCAGTGGCAGCTGGGTGCCCACTAATGGTCCCTGCGCAGCAACATCAGCTGTGGCAGGGTCATTGACCGCAACGGTCCTGGTTGGCAGACTCACAACCGGGGTGCTGTTGGGTGCATCTGCCCCTGCACTTGCCAACAACCGGCTGTTCGGGGCAGCAGATGACATGACTGCCCCAGGGACACGTGTCTTGGTCTGAGCAGCCCGGCCTGCCCCTATGGTTTCCCCCCTGGCCTGTTGGAGATCTACCAAGGGCTCTTCAAGTGCCAACGCAGCCTGCGCTGGCAGACCCTGAGCCTGGGTGGCGGTGTCCACAGCTGCACCTGCAGCTACCACTACCCTTGGGCCCGTGGCAGTCGATGGAACGGACTGCCGGGTCATATGGGTGCCAGTGCCAGATGCAGGAGCTGCATCCCCCGGAACCACAGGGGGTGGTGGCATGGCTGCACCGACACATGGCACAACATTGTGCTCAAGTGGCGCACCCCTGCCTCTTCCCCCTCTGTGCCTGCCCTGGACACCCTGGAGTCCCCCTACTCCCTGGTCACCACGGCCACGTCCCCGACCACGCCCGCCATGAGGAGTACGCCCAGCTGAGGCGCCCCTCACCTTTGGTGGCCTCCCAACCATGGCACAGATGTAGTAGCGCTGGCACAGATGGAGTGGTGCCAATGGGAGGTGTACACCACAATTGACCTGGGCAATTGGGGTGAAGGGGGTGGGAAGCAAGATGTTAACAGCCTCCCCTGCACCTGCAAGGCTGTATGTGACCCCGGTGACGTGGTGACGGGTCACGCAACGCTCAGGCACCCCAAAACTGCAGTAAAACCGTGCACGCAACCCTGCAGCCTACGTGCGTGGATTCAACCTCACGCAGTACGCGGTGGCACCCAGTAACACGAATAACGCGTACGCGTGGGACACGCAGGCTACTATGACATCGAAAATGGGTGCGATACACAGGGGCACCCGCAGTGGGAAAAAGAGCGTGTGCGACTCACCGTCTGACTAGCGCGATGCAGAAAAACACGCGTAGCCAATACCCCCGCCAAAAGAAGAGATACGTCCTTGATAGCTGTGAAGTTGTGATGGCGCGCGAAACAACAGGAAGCAGCAACACACGTCGGTCTCCACGAAAGGCACGTACAGCGAACTGCTGGGCCCACTCACCTTTAACCCGTGCTGAGGGAAACGCACGCGCGCGTCACGTCACTTACGCGCATGGGCCCTTTCCTCGTATTACATGCGGACGTGCAGTTTGTCACGCGCGCTTACGCGCATGGGCCCTTTCCTTGTATTACACGCGGACGTGCAGTTTTCTACGCACGCTTACGTGCATGGGCCTTTCCTCGTATTACACGCGGACGTGCAGTTTCCACGCGCGCTTACGCGCATGGGCCCTTTCCTCGTATTACACGCGGTCGTGCAGTTTTTCACGTGCGCTGAAATGCCCATGCACGTCTGTACGCGTCACGTCACAGGGGCGCTTGCGCTTGAGGGGCCTTCTGTCCAATGAAAATGCGTATACGTGCAGACGCGCTTACGCGCTAAGGGCCTTTCCTCGAATTACACGCTGACGTGCAGATTTTTCACGTGCCAAATCACTCCGTATCAAGCTGGCCACGCGTAAGCACATGGAAGACCACGCTCCTGCCCAGAAGGCCGAACTACTGCCCCCCAGAGCCCGGAGCACGCTCCCACCTGCCATCTGCTGCTGCCTGACTACCTGCTGCCCACGTGCCTTGCCATTTGCTGCCTGCACATCAGCCAGGGGTGCTGTTGCTGTGACCACCCCTGCTGGAACCGAAGACTCCCGACTGGGATTCCATCGCTCCACAGCCCAGCCCCAGGACCCAGTTGCCCACCCACTCCTGCCTCTGGGGTTGTCATGTAGGGGCAAACACCATCTGGGACCACTGACAAGCCCCGGCCAGAGAGGCAGAGGGGCACCAGCTTCAGTACCACCGAAGTTGGTGTCCTGGTGGAGCAAGTCCTGGGGCAGTATGATGCCCTCTTCGGAAGTTCCCGCGCCGACAAGGAAGGACGGACTCGGATCTGGACTGACATCGTGACTGCCATCAACACGGAGGGGGTGGCAGTCCGCGACTTACAACATGTCAAGAAGCGCTGGGAGGACTTCAGGTCCAGGACCCTGAACAAGGCCCGGCACCTCTTGAAGGCAGCGGATGCCAAGGGGCGCCGGGGCCTCTTGTCGGAAGAAGAGATGAGGGTCCTGGAACGCATATCCCCAGCGCTCCACGTCCAGGTCCTTGAGAAGCAGACCCGTCTGGAGTCGAGCGGTGAGTGTACATGCATCCTGATTGTGAGCAGTGCGTGTGGTGATTATTCAGTAGTGTGCAGGTTGCACATCTATTTGTATGGGGTCGAGTATGGGTGAGGGTGTACAGGGTCGTGGGGCTGACACATGCGAGGGCTGTAATGTGTGAGACATGGATGGTGCTTGTGTGTGTAGGCTTGCATGCCAAATGCAGTTGTGTGGGCACACATGTTTGGATGAATGTGTATGTAAGTAGACATGTCCGTGATGTCACACATGTATGTTGTTTTTGGCTGCATGTATCAGCACTGTGTACATGTGCCTGTGTGTGTATTTGACAAGGGTGCAACAGTGATGCAACATGGATGCATGTGACAGCGGTATGTGGAAGCCTGATTGGCAGATGTGACATGGATGCCCGTCTGAACACTGCGACACTTGGCAGAGGTGTACACATGCATGCAAGTGTGGTGGTGTGTGTACATGTGTGGTGCATTTCCTGTGTTGCATGTGATCTCTGGCTTACCTTTGGCTGCTCATGCTGTTGTATGTGTATGGGTAGTGGTGGCAGTTGCGATATGGCTGTGGTATGGCTCATGTGTGCGAGTTGTAATGACATGTGTGTTGGGGATTGTGATGATATGTCTGAGGTTTGCCAATGCCACTCATGTACAACTGTCATGTGTGTATGTGTCCATTGTACAGTGCCCTGTTTCTCCTTGTCTGCAGCATCAACTGATGAAGAGGGCAGAGAAGGTGCTGTGGAGCACAGCGGCGGGGATCCCACCGCCAGCCGGAGACGCAAGGCCCGGCTCCCCTCCCATGTTGTGATCTCATCGGGGAGTGAGGAGTCCGGTGCCGCGTCCCAGGCCGCAGCTGCCGGGGGGAGGTCCAAGAGGCGGAGGTTGGAGTTGGACTCCTCGGCAGCAGAAGGGGCAGCTGGGACTCCACAGGGCCCAACAGGGGAAGATGGGACGGAGTCATCCAGGTTGGTAGGGGGTTTCGTGGAGGAGGAGGCCGTGCAAGCACCAGAGACGGGGTCTGGAGGTGGGGATCCCACTGGTGCTAGTGGTGCAGTGCAGGACCAGGGACAGGAGGCAGCACAGGCCGCCGCGGAGGTGCCTGTGTGCAATCCTGTCCCTGATCCTGTCCCTGCATCATCTTGCACCAGCAGGGATGCGTACGTCCAGACCCGTATTCAGGCAGGGGATGAGCTTACGTCAACTGGCCTTCCTCTGCCTGAGGACGTGGCTATCCAGGTCCGGGTTGAGCCTGTCCTGGCTGGTGTGGCGTTGCGTCAACGGGCCATGCGAGGTGACCTGCAGTCTTTTCATGAAGAGACTGCAAGTCATCTCGAATGGCTCGTTGACCACGTCAGCCTGCTGGGACAGGTCACCCAGGCCGGATTCCTCCGTCTGATGGGGCTTGCTCCGACCGCCTCCTCAACTGGACCCCCTACGCGCCAGTCGTCCCCTGTGCCATCTTCCCACCCATCAGTCACCTGGGTGCCCTGTGGAGCTTCCTCTGACGGTGCGGCCAGGCTGGTGGAGGAGGCATCCCTGCCACAGTCGGGAGTCGGACGTCCAGCAGGGGTGGCCACATCAACGACTGCACCCCAGCCGGCGGAGGATGTGCAGGCAGCAGGAGGCAGTGCACGGGCAGAGGCACAGCAGCAGCAGCAACGTGGTGGGAGCAACGTGGTGGGAGCCATGAAGGCTCGGGGCCTTCAACATCGGAGGGGCAGGCATCGGCCGGAGGGCAGGAGGACCCAGGACAGAGAGTGTCTTCCGTGTGGCAGCGGTTGTGCCACGCCATAGATGCGGATCGGCAGCGGGCGGAAGAGGCACGGCTCACAATGGTCAGGGCGGAGAACTCCATGCGGAGGGCCCTGAGGCGGGCCGAGTGCCTCGAGGCAATCCGCAGGGGTTTGGAGGTGGAGACGTCGACGGCTCTGCGGACCCTCGGGGCCATGGAGGAGGACCGCCTCCGGGACATTGAGGAGGAGTTCGATGATGCCCTGGCCCGGGACATCCACAAGTGAGCCGTGAAACTAGCCCGCTGCCCTTGTACATAGTTATGTAGGTAGTGTTAGGTTTCATTTTTGTTTTTATTTTATTTGGACCTTTCGGACATTGGCCACATTTTTGTATATAGTTTATTTTATTAGTTAGTGTAGTAAGATAGGTTTCCTTTATTTTGTTGGGATAATGGACCCTGGCTTGTTCCCATGTACATAGTTCACAGTTGGACTGTATTTTTTTTCACTTTTTAACCATGGAGCAATGGCTTTCTTTTTTATTTCCCATTGGATTTTGTTTTGTGGACATTGACTTTGGACAACATTACTTTGGAATTTTATTTTTGGTTTTGCTTTTTTTAACGGACATGCTTCTTTTCATTTTTGTACATTCACGTTTTTGTTTCTTCATTTTTTATTCTATTTATGTTTCCTTTAATACATATTTTTTTTGGTGAACTTCAATGTGTGGTATCTCATTGGTTTCATGCATTTCATGATATGTGTTTTGAGATTCACTGACACCCATTGGGTGTATGTGAGGGAAATGTGTTTGTTTCGGAACTTGCAATTGGTGTTCTGTGATGTAATTGCAAATTTTGAGTGGGTGGATGCAATACTCGGGTGGGTGTTTTGCATTTGGAGGCTGACCATAGGTACCAGGGATCTAGATTGTGATGACATGTTGGCTGGGGAACATGAGTTGCACATGGGTGGGGGCCTGCTGGCAGGTGCCCCACAGTGCTGGGGGGTGGGGGTGGTGGGGAACATGAGTTGGACATGAGTGGGCGCCTGCTGGCAGGTGCCCCACAGTGCTGGGGGGTGGGGGTGGTGGGGAACATGAGTTGGACATGGGTGGGGGCCTGCTGGCAGGTGCCCCACAGTGCTGGGGGGTGGGGGTGCTGGGAGACATGGGTGGGGGCCTGGTGGAGGCTGCCCCTGCACTGCTGGGGGGTGGGGGTGGTGTGAGACATGGGTGGGGGCCTGGTGGAGGCTGCCCCTGGTGACTGGGGGGTGGGCGTGGTGGGAGACATGGGTGGGGGCCTGGTGCAGGCTGCCCCTGGTGGCTGGGGGGTGGGGGTGGTGTGAGACATGGGTATGGGCCTGGTGGAGGCTGCCCCTGCACTGCTGGGGGGTGGGGGTGGTGGGAGACATGGGTGGGGGCCTGGTGGAGGCTGCCCCTGGTGACTGGAGGGTGGGGGTGGTGGGAGACATGGGTGGGGGCCTGGTGGAGGCTGCCCCTGGTGACTGGGGGGTGGGGGTGCTGGGAGACATGGGTGGGGGCCTGGTGGAGGCTGCCCCTGGTGGCTGGGGGGTGGGGGTGCTGGGAGACATGGGTGGGGGCCTGGTGGAGGCTGCCCCTGGTGGCTGGGGGGTGGGGGTGCTGGGAGACATGGGTGGGGGCCTGGTGGAGTCTGCCCCTGGTGGCTGGGGGGTGGGGGTGCTGGGAGACATGGGTGGGGGCCTGGTGGTGGGTGCCCCTGCACTGCAGGGGGGTGGGCGTGGTGTGAGACATGGGTGGGGGCCTGGTGGAGGCTGCCCCTGCACTGCTGGGGGGTGGGGGTGGTGTGGAACATGTGTTGGACATGGGTGGGGCCTGCTGGCAGGTGCCCCACAGTGCTGGGGGGTGGGGGTGGTGGGAGACATGGGTGGGGGCCTGGTGGTGGGTGCCCCTGCACTGCTTGGGGGTGGGGGTGGTGGGGAACATGAGTTGGACATGGGTGGGGGCCTGCTGGCAGGTGCCCCACAGTGCTGGGGGTGGGGGTGGTGGGGAACATGAGTTGAACATGGGTGGGGGCCTGCTGGCAGGTGCCCCACAGTGCTGGGGGGTGGGGGTGGTGGGGAACATGAGTTGGACATGGGTGGGGGCCTGCTGGCAGGTGCCCCACAGTGCTGGGGGGTGTGGGTGCTGGGAGACATGGGTGGGGGCCTGGTGGAGGCTGCCCCTGCACTGCTGGGGGGCGGGGGTGGTGTGAGACATGGGTGGGGGCCTGGTGGAGGCTGCCCCTGGTGACTGGGGGGTGGGGGTGGTGGGAGACATGGGTGGGGGCCTGGTGCAGGCTGCCCCTGGTGGCTGGGGGGTGGGGGTGGTGTGAGACATGGGTGCTGGCCTGGTGGAGGCTGCCCCTGCACTGCTGGGGGGTGGGGGTGGTGGGAGACATGGGTGGGGGCCTGGTGGAGGCTGCCCCTGGTGACTGGAGGGTGGGGGTGGTGGGAGACATGGGTGGGGGCCTGGTGGAGGCTGCCCCTGGTGACTGGGAGGTGGGGGTGCTGGGAGACATGGGTGGGGGCCTGGTGGAGGCTGCCCCTGGTGGCTGGGGGGTGGGGGTGCTGGGAGACATGGGTGGGGGCCTGGTGGAGGTTGCCCCTGGTGGCTGGGGGGTGTGGGTGCTGGGAGACATGGGTGGGGGCCTGGTGGAGGCTGCCCCTGGTGGCTGGGGGGTGGGGGTGCTGGGAGACATGGGTGGGGGCCTGGTGGTGGGTGCCCCTGCACTGCAGGGGGGTGGGCGTGGTGTGAGACATGGGTGGGGGCCTGGTGGAGGCTGCCCCTGCACTGCTGGGGGGTGGGGGTGGTGTGGAACATGTGTTGGACATGGGTGGGGCCTGCTGGCAGGTGCCCCACAGTGCTGGGGGTGGGGGTGGTGGGAGACATGGGTGGGGGCCTGGTGGTGGGTGCCCCTGCACTGCTGGGGGGTGGGGGTGGTGGGGAACATGAGTTGGACATGGGTGGGGGCCTGCTGGCAGTTGCCCCACAGTGCTGGGGGGTGGGGGTGGTGGGGAACATGAGTTGGACATGGGTGGGGGCCTGCTGGCAGGTGCCCCACAGTGCTGGGGGGTGGGGGTTGTGGGGAACATGAGTTGGACATGGGTTGGGGCCTGCTGGCAGGTGCCCCACAGTGCTGGGGGGTGGGGGTGCTGGGAGACATGGGTGGGGGCCTGGTGGAGGCTGCCCCTGGTGGCTGGGGGGTGGGGGTGCTGGGAGACATGGGAGGGGGCCTGATGGCAGGTGCCCCACAGTGCTGGGGGATGGGGGTGGTGATAGACATGAGTTGGACATGGGTGGGGGCCTGCTGGAAGGTGCCCCACAGTGCTGGGGGGTGGGGGTGGTGGGGAACATGAGTTGGACATGGGTGGGGGCCTGCTGGCAGGTGCCCCACAGTGCTGGGGGGTGGGGGTGGTGGGGAACATGAGTTGGACATGGGTGGGGGCCTGCTGGCAGGTGCCCCACAGTGCTGGGGGGTGGGGGTGGTGGGGAACATGAGTTGGACATGGGTGGGGGCCTGCATGCAGGTGCCTCACAGTGCTGGGGGGTGGGGGTGCTGGGAGACATGGGTGGGGGCCTGGTGGAGGCTGCCCCTGGTGGCTGGGGGGTGGGGGTGCTGGGAGACATGGGTGGGGGCCTGGTGGTGGGTGCCCCTGCACTGCTGGGGGGGTGGGGGTGGTGGGAGACATGGGTGGGGGCCTGGTGGAGGCTGCCCCTGGTGACTGGGGGGTGGGGGTGGTGGGAGACATGGGTGGGGGCCTGGTGGAGGCTGCCCCTGGTGGCTGGGGGGTGGGGTGGTGTGAGACATGGGTGGGGGCCTGGTGGAGGCTGCCCCTGCACTGCTGGAGGGTGGGGATGGTGGGGAACATGCGTTGGACATGGGTGGGGTCTGCTGGCAGGTGCCCCACAGTGCTGGGGGGTGGGGGTGGTGGGAGACATGGGTGGGGGCCTGGTGGAGGCTGCCCCTGGTGACTGGGGGGGTGGGGGTGGTGGGAGACATGAGTGGGGGCCTGGTGGAGGCTGCCCCTGGTGGCTGGGGGGTGGGGGTGCTGGGAGACATGGGTGGGGGCCTGGTGGTGGCTGCCCCTGCACTGCTGGGGGGTGGGGGTGGTGGGGAACATGCGTTGGACATGGGTGGGGCCTGCTGGCAGGTGCCCCACAGTGCTGGGGGGTGTGGGTGGTGGGGAACATGAGTTGGACATGGGTGGGGGCCTGCTGGCAGGTGCCCCACAGTTCTGGGGGCTGGGGGTGCTGGGAGACATGGGTGGGGGCCTGGTGGAGGCTGCCCCTGCAGTGCTGGGGGGTGGGGGTGGTGGGAGACATGGGTGGGGGCCTGGTGGTGGGTGCCCCTGCACTGCTGGGGGGTGGGGGTGGTGGGAGACATGGGTGGGGGCCTGGTGGAGGCTGCACCTGGTGACTGGGGGGTGGGGCTGGTGGGAGACATGGGTGGGGGCCTGGTGGAGGCTGCCCCTGGTGGCTGGGGGGTGGGGGTGGTGTGAGACATGGGTGGGGGCCTGGTGGAGGCTGCCCCTGCACTGCTGGGGGGTGGGGATGGTGGGAGACATGGGTGGGGGCCTGGTGGAGGCTGCCCCTGGTGACTGGGGGGGTGGGGGTGGTGGGAGACATGGGTGGGGGCCTGGTGGAGGCTGCCCCTGGTGACTGGGGGGGTGGGGGTGCTGGGAGACATGGGTGGGGGCCTGGTGGAGGCTGCCCCTGGTGGCTGGGGGGTGGGGGTTCTGAGAGACATGGGTGGGGGCCTGGTGGTGGGTGCCCCTGCACTGCTGGGGGGGTGGGGGTGGTGGGAGACATGGGTGGGGCCTGGTGGAGGCTGCCCCTGGTGACTGGGGGGGTGGGGGTGCTGGGAGACATGGGTGGGGGCCTGGTGGAGGCTGCCCCTGGTGGCTGGGGGGTGGGGGTGCTGGGAGACATGGGTGGGGGCCTGGTGGTGGCTGCCCCTGCACTGCTGGGGGGTGGGAGTGGTGGGGAACATGCGTTGGACATGGGTGGGGGCCTGCTGGCAGGTGCCCCACAGTGCTGGGGGGTGGGGGTGGTGGGGAACATGAGTTGGACATGGGTGGGGGCCTGCTGGCAGGTGCCCCACAGTGCTGGGGGGTGGGGGTGGTGGGAGACATGGGTGGGGGCCTGGTAGAGGCTGCCCCTGCACTGCTGGGGGGTGGGGGTAGTGGGAGACATGGGTGGGGGCCTGGTGGTGGGTGCCCCTGCACTGCTGGGGGGTGGGGGTGGTGAGAGACATGGGTGGGGGCCCGGTGGAGGCTGCCCCTGGTGAATGGGGGGGTGGGGGTGGTGGGAGACATGGGTGGGGGCCTGGTGGAGGCTGCCCCTGGTGGCTGGGGGGTGGGGTTGCTGGGAGACATGGGTGGGGGCCTGGTGGTGGGTGCCCCTGCACTGCTGGGGGGTGGGGGTGGTGGGAGACCTGGGTGGGGGCCTGGTGGAGGCTGCCCCTTGTGACTGGGGGGGGTGGGGGTGGTGGGAGACATGGGTGGGGGCCTGGTGGAGGCTGCCCCTGGTGGCTGGGGGGTGGGGGTTGTGTGAGACATGGGTGGGGGCCTGGTGGAGGCTGCCCCTGCACTGCTGGGGGGTGGGGGTGGTGGGGAACATGCGTTGGACATGGGTGGGGCCTGCTGGCAGGTGCCCCACGGTGCTGGGGGGTGGGAGTGGTGGGAGACATGGGTGGGGGCCTGGTGGAGGCTGCCCCTGGTGACTGGGGGGGTGGGGGTGGTGGGAGACATGGGTGGGGGCCTGGTGGAGGCTGCCCCTGGTGGCTGGGGGGTGGGGGTGCTGGGAAACATGGGTGGGGGCCTGGTGGTGGCTGACCCTGCACTGCTGGGGGGTGGGGGTGGTGGGGAACATGCGTTGGACATGGGTGGGGCCTGCTGGCAGGTGCCCCACAGTGCTGGGGGGTGGGGGTGGTGGGGAACATGAGTTGGACATGGGTGGGGGCCTGCTGGCAGGTGCCCCACAGTGCTGGGGGGTGGGGATGCTGGGAGACATGGGTGGGGGCCTGGTGGAGGCTGCCCCTGCACTGCTGGGGGGTGGGGGTGGTGGGAGACATAGGTGGGGGCCTGGTGGTCAGTGCCCCTGCATTGCTGCGGGGTGGGGGTTGGTAGGAGACATGGGTGGGGGCCTGGTGGAGGCTGCCCCTGGTGACTGGGGGGGTGGTGGGAGACATGGGTGGGGGCCTGGTGGAGGCTGCCCCTGGTGGCTGGGGGGTGGGGGTGGTGTGAGACATGGGTGGGGGCCTGGTGGAGGCTGCCCCTGCACTGCTGGGGGGTGGGGGTGGTGGGAGACATGGGTGGGGGCCTGGTGAAGGCTGTCCCTGGTGACTGGGTGTTGGGGGTGGTGGGAGACATGGGTGGGGGCCTGGTGGAGGCTGCCCCTGGTGACTGGGGGGGTGGGGGTGCTGGGAGACATGGGTGGGGGCCTGGTGGAGGATGCCCCTGGTGGCTGGGGGGTGGGGGTGGTGTGAGACATGGGTGGGGGCCTGGTGGAGGCTGCCCCTGCACTGCTGGGGGGTGGGGGTGGTGGGGAACATGCGTTGGACATGGGTGGGGGCCTGCTGGCAGGTGCCCCACAATGCTGGGGTGCGGGGGTGGTGGGGAACATGAGTTGGACATGGGTGGGGGCCTGCTGGCAGGTGCCCCACAGTGCTGTGGGGTGGGGTGGTGGGGTACATGAGTTGGACATGGGTGGGGGCCTGCTGGCAGGTGCCCCACAGTGCTGGGGGGTGGGGGTGCTGGGAGACATGGGTGGGGGCCTGGTGGAGGCTGCCCCTGCTGGCTGGGGGGTGGGGGAGCTGGGAGACACGGGTGTGGGCCTGGTGGTGGGTGCCCCTGCACTGAAGGCGGGTGGGGGTGGTGGGAGACATGGCTGGGGGCCTGGTGGAGGCTGCCCCTGGTGACTGGGGGGGTGGGGGTGGTGGGAGACATGGGTGGGGGCCTGGTGGAGGCTACCCCTGGTGGCTGGGGGGTGGTGGGAGACATGGGTGGGGGCCTGGTGGAGGCTGCCCCTGCACTGCTGGGGGGTGGGGGTGGTGGGAGACATGGGTGGGGGCCTGGTGGAGGCTGCCCCTGGTGACTGGGGGGGTGGGGGTGGTGGGAGACATGGGTGGGGGCCTGGTGGAGGCTGCCCCTGGTGACTGGGGGGGTGGGGGTGCTGGGAGACATGGGTGGGGGCCTGGTGGAGGCTGCCCCTGGTGGCTGGGGGGTGGGGGTGCTGGGAGACATGGGTGGGGGCCTGGTGGTGGGTGCCCCTGCACTGCTGGGGGGTGGGGGTGGTGGGAGACATGGGTGGGGGCCTGGTGGAGGCTGCCCCTGGTGGCTGTTGGATGAGGGTGGTGTGAGACATGGGTGGGGGCCTGGTGGAGGCTGCCCCTGCACTGCTGGGGGGTGGGGGTGGTGGGGAACATGCTTTGGACATGGGTGGGGGCCTGCTGGCAGGTTCCCCACAGTGCTGGGGGGTGGGGGTGCTGGGAGACATGGGTGGGGGCCTGGTGGAGGCTGCCCCTGCACTGCTGGGGGGTGGGGGTTGTGGGAGACATGGGTGGGGGCCTGGTGGAGGCTGCCCCTGGTGGCTGGGGGGTGGGGGTGGTGTGAGACATGGGTGGGGGCCTGGTGGAGGCTGCCCCTGCACTGCTGGGGGGTGGGGGTGGTGGGGAACATGAGTTGGGCATGGGTGGGGGCCTGCTGGCAGGTGCCCCACAGTGCTGGGGGGTGGGGGTGCTGGGAGACATGGGTGGGGGCCTGGTGGAGGCTGCCCCTGCACTGCTGGGGGGTGGGGGTGGTGGGAGACATGGGTGGGGCCTGGTGGTGGGTGCCCCTGCACTGCTGGGGGGTGGGGGTGGTGGGAGACATGGGTGGGGGCCTGGTGGGGGCTGCCCATGGTGGCTGGGGGGTGGGGGTGCAGGGGGACATGAGTGGGGGCCTGGTGGAGGGTGCCCCTGCACTGCTGGGGGGTGGGGGTGATAGGGGACATGAGTGGGGGCCTGGTGGGGGCTGCCCATGGTGGCTCGGGGGTGGGGGTGGCAGGGGGACATGAGTGGGGGCCTGGTGGAGGCTGCCCCTGCACTGCTGGGGGGTGGGGGTGGTGGGAGACATGTGTGGGGGTCTGGTGGAGGCTGCCCCTGGTGGTGGGGGGGTGGGGGTGATAGGGGACATGAGTGGGGGCCTGGTGGAGGGTGCCCCTGGATGCTGGGGGGTGGAGGTGCAGGGGGACATGAATGGGGGCCTGGTGGAGGGTGCCCCTGGTGGCTGGGGGGTGGGGGTGCAGTGGGACATGAGTGGGGGCCTGGTGGAGGGTGCCCCTGCACTGCTGGGGGGTGGGGGTGGTGGGAGACATGAGTGGGGGCCTGGTGGAGGGTGCCCCTGGTGGCTGGGGGGTGGGGGTGCAGGGGGACATGAGTGGGGGTCTGGTGGAGGGTGCCCCTGCACTGCTGGGGGGTGGGGGTGGTGGGAGACATGAGTGGGGGCCTGGTGGAGGGTGCCCCTGCACTGCTGGGGGGTGGGGGTGGTGGGAGACATGAGTGGGGGCCTGGTGGGGACTGCCCATGGTGGCTGGGGGGTGGGGGTGCAGGGGGACATGAGTGGGGGCCTGGTGGAGGCTGCCCCTGGTGGCTGGGGGGTGGGGGTGGTGGGAGACATGAGTGTGGGCCTGGTGGAGGGTGCCCCTGCAGTGCTGGGGGGTGGTGGGAGACATGAGTGGGGGCCTGGTGGAGGGTGCCCCTGCACTGCCTGGGGGGTGGGGTTGGTGGGAGACATGAGTGGGGGCCTGGTGGAGGGTGCCCCTGGATGCTGGGGGGTGGGGGTGCAGGGGGACATGAGTGGGGGCCTGGTGGAGGCTGCCCCTGGTGGCTGGGGGGTGGGGGTGGTGGGAGACATGAGTGTGGGCCTGGTGGAGGGTGCCCCTGCAGTGCTAGGGGGTGGTGGGAGACATGAGTGGGGGCCTGGTGGAGGGTGCCCCTGCACTGCTGGGGGGTGGGTGTGGTGGGAAACATGAGTGGGTGCCTGGTGGAGGCTGCCCCTGGTGGCGGGGGGGTGGGGGTGATAGGGGCCATGAGTGGGGACCTGGTGGAGGGTGCCCCTGGATGCTGGGGGGTGGGGGTGCAGGGGGACATGAGTGGGGGCCTGGTGCAGGGTGCCCCTGGATGCTGGGGGGTGGGGGTGCTGGGTGACATGAGCAGGTGTGCAGGGTAGTCCCCTGTGGTGTGTGTTGCCTGCAGGGGCCGTGGAGGGTGTACAGGGAATACCTGGGAGCACACAGCCAAATCGCGTGTTGAAATTCCCGCGCACAACTGAAATCCACGTACCCTGACAAATCGCGTGTGGAACTTCCTGCGCACACCTGAAATCCACTTACCCGGCCAAATGGCGTGTGGAACTTCCCGCGCACACCTGAAATCCACTTACCCGGCCAAATCGCGTGTGGGACTTCCCGCGCACCCCTGAAATCCACGTACACGGCCAAATCGCGTGTGGAACTTCCCGCGCACCCCTGAAATTCACGTACCCTGACAAATCGCGTGTGGAACTTCCCGCGCACCCCTGAAATCCACGTACCCGGCCAATTCGCGTGTGGTACTTCCCGCGCACCCCTGAAATCCACGAACACGGCCAAATCGCGTGTGGAACTTCCCACGCACCACTGAAATCCACGTACCCTGACAAATGGCATGTGGAACTTCCCGCGCACCCCTGAAATCCACGTACCCGGCCAAATCGCGTGTGGGACTTCCCGCGCACCCCTGAAATCCACTTACACGGCCAAATCGCGTGTGGAACTTCCAGCGCACCCCTGAAATCCACGTACCCTGACAAATTGCGTGTGGAACTTCCCGCCCACCACTGAAATCCACGTACCCTGACAAATGGCGTGTGGAACTTCCCGCGCACCCCTGAAATCCACGTTCCCGGCCAAATCACGTGTGGGACTTCCCGCGCACCCCTGAAATCCACGTACACGGCCAAATCGCGTGTGGAACTTCCCGCGCACCCCTGAAATCCACGTACCCTGACAAATCGCGTGTGGAACTTCCCGCGCACCCCTGAAATCCACGTACACGGCCAAATCGCGTGTGGAACTTCCCGCGCACCCCTGTAATCCACGTACCCTGACAAATCGTGTGTGGAACTTCCCGCGCACCCTTGAAATCCACGTACCTGGCCAATTCGCGTGTGAGACTTCCCGCGCACCCCGGTATACACGCACACGTATGTTTTGTCAGTGGGTGTCCGTGTTTGTGGGTACCCCTTTGCACATCATTTGTCCTGGAGGGCCACAGTATGGGACATTCATCATGGCAGTATATAGGTGCTATTTGTTGGCGCACCTTTTGGCGCGCATTTCTTCCAGGCGCAGAAACGCTACCGCCTGCTTTCTTGTGGCGGTGGTGTTTGTGCCTGTGCGCTGGTTTGAGCGTGCGCTTTTTTGCCCTATTCTATTCCATGAATACGTGTTGTAGGCGAGCGTGTGGGCGTTCCGCGCACTTGTACCCTGCACTTCCCCTGTGACGCCCACATTTTGGCAAGTTGTTCCCCATTCCGAGTGTTACGCCCCGTGTTCCGCCTACTTTTGTAGCGTGCGCCGCGCTATGTGCGATTTTCGCTGTGGCCTGTGCGATTTTCGCTGTGACCTGGCGCACGGAGTTAGATGGCCTGTGCGCCAACGTGCGCCGCACACTTTATTATCGCACATCCGATGGTTTTCTCGTGCACGCCCTTCCATGAATCGATGTGCGCTGTTTTTCGTGCGATTTTCGCACTTGCACTGCGATTTTCGCTATTCCACTGCGATTCGCACGTTTTTGGCCACTTGCGCCGCGCTAATTATTCCATGAATCGGCCTCTATATGTGCTGTCAGGATTGCTGCATTTCTGTGAAGTACTAACATTTGCAAACACAATGGGTTTGTACTGTGTAAGTAAATGTTGTCAACAATTGGTGGTAATTGAAATAGAATATTCATTGCTACATTTGCATAGCAACTTACACCAACTATATTTGAGCATTTAAATGGTCCAGGTAGTTCTGTATCTAACTGCTTTTTTTGGAGTTTGTCTTCCTTCTTTAAAGAAGTACCTGGTTTACTTTCTCTAATTGATTCTTTTTTGTTTGTGGTACTTGATGAAGTATTAGTTTCTTTTACTCTCTTTGCTTCTTTAGAAAGTATACCAACTCTCAAACTTTTAAAAATGTTGGCATAAGTTAGATCTGCAGATTGGCGCATATTTTCTGTTAATTCTCTGTATTGGAGATGTTGCCAAAGGTTGACATTTCCAATGCTGCCAACAGTTTTACGGCAGAGTTTGTGCCCTAATGTTTTAAAAATAGGTTCACCTTTTACTGGTGTTAATTGAAGCAGATCTCCAAAAACAATAATGTGTTTTCCTGCAAAGAGCTCTTCATAGTCTGTTTTGAGTACTTCTTGTAATCTGAGGTGAATCAAAGCTAACATCAGGTTGGAGACCATGCTCACTTCATCTATTAGTAGCATTTTCATTTGTTTCAATACTCTGCGTAATTCCATTGCAGCTTCTGCAGAAAGTTTGTAATAGTCTAATTTGTTCTGGTGTTCTACTGGTAATAGTAGTAATCGGTGTAATGTAACACCACCTATGTTGTAGGCAGCTAAACCTGTCGGGCAGTGACAACAGCTGACAGTTTGTTGTTTGTCAATTGTTGAAGGAACTTACTAATGATTTTGATTAGGAATGTTTTGCCAGAACCAGCTTCACCACTGACGTACAGTAGTATAGGTTTATAATTATGGCAGGAACATTCTTTATTTTCATGTTTTACACCATGTGCAATTTGTTTTGTTACTTCTTGAAAAATGCTACTTTGCTCATTGTTTAGTTTTGATTGTAGTATAGTTAAGTCTTCCTTATCTTCATACTGACACATGGTGTTTTCTACTTCTATCATAGCAAATTCTGCCTCACTTGTTATTAGTGGTTCTCCCAGTGGTACTTGGCTTCCTGTTACAGAAGGTTGACTACTGTCAGGAGTATCCTTATCTAGTTGGGCTTGGAGTTCTTCTTCATGTTGCTGTTCATTGTGCAACATGGTTTTGTACTGTGTAAAGTTTACATCAGTTATAGTGCTATCATTTGCTTTGAAAGCATCCTCATATGAGTCATAGTTATCTAGTAATTGTTCTTCTTTTCTCCATGGTTTGAAGAGTTGTAGCAAGGACATGTAATATACTTCTTTATGTTGAGGAGTCTTCAATGACAATTTGATATGATTAATTAAATTTGGTTTAGTGAGTTTAACTAAACTGCCTTCACAGTCTGTCACTCTATATTTACCTTTTTTTCATCAGGTTTCATATTATTTTTGTATGTGTAGTTTTGGGCTATTTGGTATAGACACATGTTTTCCAAAGTATTACTTCTGTTTGGGTAGTATGTGTCCAATAAATTGTTTTTTAAAATGTCTTGGCTGTTGGGATCATGTTTGGCTAGTGTTTCTATATCTTCATATGATTTTAGAACTCTTTTTCTAGATTTAGCTGGACCAAGACTTAGCCATACTATATTTTCAGATTTACCATACAATAAAGTACCAGTTAAACGATCAGCTGCTTCATAAGATCCACATTCTCTATGGGTGAGCATTTTTATGCCCAAGCTGTATAATTTTTGAGATACTGTTTTATCTGATGACAGGTCATTCCAGAAGTCTTGGAGCTCTGTCTTTTCTGCTTTAGTTAAGTACGCTGTGACATATCGTGCAACTGCAGTAGAATTGTCTGCAATGTACTGCACATCTATGTTTGCATTCCATAAGTGGGCAATGATTGCATTATAATCATTGATATATTTTTCTTCTTCTTTTCTTTTTATGTAATATGTATTTTTAGGTGACTTACCTTTAACACTATGTCTAACTGAAGACATGAGGTTGTTTACTTGACCTGTATTTGTAACTGGTCTAGGGAAACCAAATCGGCATTTGGTATAGTATTTGCCTTTGTTTTTGTATTTGCGACGACAGTATTTTCCACATTTGTGTCTTTGAAATTGTAAAATTTGTGCACGAAGATCACTATTTGTGGCTTCTGATGGAATTCCACAAGTGACATATTTTTCAATAAACTGTAAAACAGTGGCATCACTGTCTTGACCAAATTTAGGAGCATCTTTAATCCATAAAAGCATGTGGATATGTGGTGCTCCTCTGGCTTGGTATTCTTTTCTCCAAAAGAAGTGTTGCACTTCTCCAAGGGGAGGAACAGTTTTATTACAAATAAAATGTAGCACAGCAATGAAGCGATGGTGAAAATATCTTGAAACATTAACAGGATCCAAAGAACAAAGTTCTCCAGGTGTTAGAATATCTATGTTTGTTTTGTTTTTATTTGATATGCGTAGGAAATCATGTAAATCTTCCCATGCATATTCTGCACAACTTAATGTAACAAACCAAGTGGGTGGGCCAAGGTTTCTGATCCTACAACGTACATCTCCATGACGTCGAAACCAGTACTCTTTAGTACCACGCATATTTGCTAATAGATTTGTAATATTTGATTGTAAAACCTCATCTTTTTGTTGCACTTTCTCTAATAATTGTGTAGCTGTCATATTTTGAAAGTTTGATCCTGATTTTAATATGTGTGCAACTCCGTAACATAAAGTTGCTAGTTCACTTTCAAAGAGTAGGTGGAATATGTATTCCACATTTTGTCTAAATCTGGGATCTTCAGTATACATCCGTAATGAGCGGTATTCTGAAGCTGATATTTGAATAGGTCTATCATCATACCTTCCTCCTTTGCCAGTAGGAAAGAGTAGAGGAAAAGCACGTGCTTCTATACTTTTTTCCCATATACTGATTGGCAAGTTTCCAGTACATCTTTTACGGTGTCATTACAGTGCAAAGGATGAATTGTATAATGGTCTAAAGTATTTGATATTGTAGCAGGATCTAGTAGCTCAAATTGACCAGCTTCTTGTGTTTCTTGAATTATTTCAGTTGCATCTTTCAAGTTTTCTTCAATATTAATTTCTTTGTAATATTCATTATTCTCTTTAAGATATTGGAAGGCTTGTCTAACTTTATATAAATCTACCAGCTGTTGCCATATTTTTTTGTCTTTTGTAGGTACTCCATTTACTAATATAATTAAAGATTGCTGCATTGGACGTTGCATTCCTAGAGTATGCACATTTTCTTTTAGATTTAATGGTAAATAAACTACTTTTCCACGAATGCCTTTTACCAATTCAGAGGGAGGTAATTTTGCTGTTTTTGGTTGAAGGCGTATTATTGCTTGAAATGGGTGTACTGTTTGAATTATGATGCTCTCATATAAATTAAGTTGTTGTAGAGGTTTTGGTACTGGGTATAATTCCAAATTATTTGTGATAGAACGTGAAGGAGTTTGGTTGTTGTCAAGTTTTGTAGTGCAATAACTGCAAAGTATTAAGGGCTCAGTTATTTCATATTTGTTTTCTGCTAGAAGGTAGAGAGCTAATTCAAACCATTTAGAATCTTCATTGTCTTCTATTTTGTATGATAGGTCCACAGTTTTTGTGTTACTTTTATAAAAAATTCTACGGCAACATACACATACATGGTTTGGTACTTCAGCTGATGTACTTTTAAATGTTAGTATTTCTTTTTTGTATGTGTTTAGCAAAAGGTTGCCATGTGTAGAATTGTTGCTTAATTGGTTTAATGCTATTTCATTCTGTAAATGGCTTTCACTTCCAAAATATTTTTTCTGGATATAGTGAATTTCTTCAAGTAGGTCTTTTGCTGTACCATGTAGAAGGATGTTATTTAACTTTGCTAGTGCTAAAGCAGGACTTTTAGCGTAGTACAGTTTATAGACTAGATTTCTTATAGTTGAATGATGTGTTGATATCCTTTTGATATCATGGAAAGTGGTTTTACAAGTAGGTCCTGTAATGCAGGCCAATGAATGTCCTTGTAGTCCTGTGTACTTGCGCACTGGACAGGTATCTATATTTTGCAGTAATTTAATTTTGATTTTGTCTTTGCTTTTTACATATTTATTGAGGAATTGGTGTAAAGATTTGAAACATTGTTTGGGAATGTTACACATTGACGTGCATGGCCATTTGTACACTAGACGTTCTGATTCAGTTGAATGGAGGGGTAATTCTAAGTTTTCAGGGCATATTTTTGTAAGGAGTACTTCTTGTTCCATTATGGTATTATTCACTTTTTCATAACCTCGACCACTGCTATTTATGGCAATTGTATTTGTTTGCTTTTGTTTGTATGCTTCTTCATTAAAATATGGTTCTGTGCTCGTAGTGTGATTCCATTCACCTCCGCAGATACTTAAGAAGTTCTTTCTGTTGACATTTCGCTTAATGAGAAGTCTTTTTTGTAATTTAGTTATTAGTTTTGTTAGTGGTTTCATTTTGCTTAACAGTAAAATAAATACATTTCTTTTGAGAAGAATTGCACTGTCCATCAATGCTTCTAAGATTAATTTCCTACGATAGGTTTTAAGCTTTGAACCTGATTTCTCTCCTGTTTTTATAAGATTTTGAAGGACTTTGTGACAGTATATTTTGGCTAAAATACTTTTCTTGGTATGCTTACTTTGCACTATATTAAAATTTGAAGAAGTAGTTTTATCTGTACTGATAGCTGATTTTCTGTTCATTGTTTTTTGGTTTGTTTTACATTTTGATAGAGGAAGCGAAGTTGTTGTACTTGAAACTTCTTGTGTTTCACTAAATGATTGTATTAGCTGTTTTGTTTCAACTTTTTTTACAAATTCTGCTAGAGATGGATGCTTATGTTGGACACCTTTATTTTCATTTGCTCTACTTTTGCGTTGCTTTCTACGAACTTGTCGTTTGGTAGGCATTCTTTAGGGTCTGTTGAAAAAAATAAAGAAGATATGGGTTGGGGTGTTCTGGAATGTATGTGTGCTGTGTGCATGAGTGTTTGAGTAAGATGATAAAGATGTATGTAATGGTGTGTGATTGTGCATTGGGAACTAAAACTAGTAGGGATAGGTATTCTCGAATTTATGTGTTACTAAACTGGGGTTCAGATGACAAAACAAAAGTAAGCTAGTGGTGTGGAAAAGTACAAATAGTAAATCTAATGTATACAATTAAAACAGTTGTTTGTTCTATAATATGAAAATTGTAGTGGTTCAGTTGGCTAATTGGAGTGTCCAAAAATAGAAATGTGTGGGCCATTCTGGCAGTAAATCGCTGTTTAAGACATGGAAACTTTTGGACAAAATGGTACAAAATCTCTATTTTAAGAAACCAAAATAGCTTGTATTAATGTTATAGTATATTTGATTAATAATACAAATATTATGGTGATATTTTACTTACTTTTTTTTTTTAATTAACAGGTAACTTCAAAGCTTCAAATTAGTAACTTTGTTTGTATATAGCACTGTTTTTAATTTAGATATTGATTTTTTTAATTGAAATCCTCAGTGCTTTCTGTAAAACCATTAAACTAATTTATTTACATAAGATACATTGCATCAGTTCAGTACATATGATATGTTCATAATGAACAAATTGTATTGAATGACTAACTGTAGCAAAAAAAAATATCTTTACTATGTCTTGTGAAATTTATAATATTTTAGTGAATACCACTATTTCTGTAAGTAAACTGTTCTAGGTAATAGCGCCTCAATGTCATGTCTAATTTAAAGTAATTAAGTAAATAAATAAATAAAAACTAAAAATATGAAATTGTATAAGTATTTTTATAAAGGTTTAAACATAGATTGTGTTTGCATGCAATTTTGTTTGAATATATGTAGTCTATATATTTCATTTAAAAAATGTTAGTTAACATGATTTGAGTGTGTGTGTATAAAGAAAGTAAAAAGTATAAAGGTTTATAAGTGATAGTTGATTTTAGGAAATTGAAAAAAGTACAGTAAATTCATTTTACAGATTTTACAAGGTAAAAGTCTGTTTGAAAATGTGTTGATCTCATAGCTCTCAACTCACACGCTTTTGGCGGGTTTCACACGCCTTGTAAAGGGCAGACTCACCCGCCAAGCCTCCTGCACGCCCATTCATTCCAATGGGCGTCTCACCCGCCAAAAACAAAATCGGGTGATTTCACCCGCCTGTAAAACAAAAATGGTTGAGAGCTATGTCATCTACTATACAGAAAATATGCATACCTGAAGTTTGTGTTCATGCATATGGATATGCATGGAGCTGCAAGTAGAAATCTTGAAGACTTGTACAGTATTTCTGGTAGATGCTGCTTGCCAATGATCTGACACTTGTACTCAGAGAGATTCAGAGTACATTTGCAGTGCTGATCTATGATGATGCAGTTAGATGTAGAGGTCTCGATTGTGATTGGTGCATGGTCATGTGATTTTTGAGGTACATCCAATGAGGGAATGGCAGAGAGAGTGTAGTGGAAATGGTAGAAGGGCTGTTCATGTTACGATATGTCCACGGACATGGCGGTAGTTCGCGGACATCGGGAGTTACATCCGGGGATTTTTGGGTTCAGAAGTCATGCAAATAAGAATAAGCACTGAAAGGGATTGGTCAGGAAAGTTTGGTGGGTGTGTTGTGCCAGGAGAGATTTTCTCAGATACTCTTTTTGCTGAGAGAACAAACGATAGCTATGGCTGTGTGTTTCAGAAAACAGATTGTTTGGATTTTAGGAGATTCGTGGATACATTGGTTGAAGGTGCATGCAGAAAGCTGTGGAGTAGCTGTAGATCTTGGATTCCCACATGTGGAAGTACACTGGCATGGAGTACGTGGAATGAAGTGGTTGGACTTGCTACCTCTCTGTGCTACTTTGGAGACAGAGCAACATCCAGACATAATTGTAATTCATTGTGGAGGGAACAGTTTAGGACATGTGACTGGAATTTTTTTGCAATTTGCAATGAAAGAAGGACTTAGGAAGGTTATGGACATGTTTCCTAATTCTCAAGTGATATTTTCACAGATTGCGCAGAGACAAATGTGGCTTCGTTCTTCTTCATTTGGTCCACAAATGGTAAAAGCAAGGCGCAATGTTAATAAGGCTGTTTGTGGCTTTCTAAGAGATTTTGGCATGTCTTCTTTTCACAATGAAAATAATATGTTTTGTAGTACATACATTTTTCGGAGAGATGGAGTCCATCTTATGCTGGCAATCAGATTTTTCTGAGAAATGTACAAAATGCATTGCAACCTTTTTTGGAATTACAACAACGATTTTGAAGTAGATGTTAAGCATTTACAATTTTTGACTTACAATCACCACCCAAAGGCTCTTTTCAGAGCCACCACTTCTTTCCAGAGAA
Organism: Ambystoma mexicanum; assembly: GCF_040938575.1. Lineage (NCBI taxonomy): Eukaryota > Metazoa > Chordata > Amphibia > Caudata > Ambystomatidae > Ambystoma > Ambystoma mexicanum. Next base: position 393,925,514 of record NC_090941.1, on the reverse strand, counting down.
AATTACAATGTTTGTGAAGGAGTAGCAACCCAATTTTTTTAATGTTCGCGAACTGTCCGCAGACTTCTAAAAAATACCAAGAGCCCTGCTTCATTTATTTTCACTTCTATTTTTTAACTGGGAAAGGCGGCTCTGAAAAGAGCCTTATTTTTTTTTATTTTTGTAATTTTGTATTTTTTTGGGTTTTTCAGACACGACACACTAGGAGAGGAGGGTAAAGGAGGGTAAAGGGGGGGACACCAACCACAGGGATAAGAAAGAGCGAGCTGAGAGAGGAAGATGTAGAGTGGGTTTTATTTGGGTAGTGAGCAGGTCTTCTCGTGCTCTGAGACGATAGTCTCAAAAGCACTCCGAAGTCGCTCCCCCCTGCAGAGTCCTGTGTCACAGTACATACATACAACTGTGACCCTCGAAAGGTAAGGGTCATCAGCATTCTGTATGGCCTGTGAGGCAGCTTGAGAAAGACGCTGTCCCACAGAGGTGGTCCTTGTGGTGACAGGATCAGAAACAGAGGATGAAGTAGAGGAAATCAACCTGCTACGTTCTTCGCAAGGTACAACCCTGCGAATAGCCCCAGAGTGAAATGACCTGAGGTGTCGCTTCATAGTAGTGGTCCCAAAGCTGTAGTTACCGTGCTTCCCGCGACTGAGTATCATTTTGCACTCATTGCAGGTAACATGGTTCGCACGAGCCTTAGGACCATTCCCATGAATGGTAAATAACCGCCACACCCAAGACTCACGCCTAGTGCGGGTAGTAGGGATTTCCTCTGCCTCATTCTCATCATCCTCTTCTTCCTCATCCGCATCCTCAGTCCTGTTCCCCTCTTCAGGCCCTTGGGGAGGTGGTGGTGGTGGAGGGGGTGGTGGTGGTGCTGAAGCAGGTGCAGCACCAAGTGGCAGTTCAGCAGCCAAGGATGCCATCTCGATGATGGTGTAGTCTGCAGGTGGCAGCAAAAATCAATGTGTTCTGAAGAATAGCCAGAAACACAATGGGAATAAGCTCTTGGGCGTGGTCTTTTATAGGGGTGCTTGTGCGCGGTCTGCGGACATGCGCACTGTGCGCGGACAGATCGAACACAAAAAAAGGATCGGAAAGTTTCAAAAGGTATATAGAAACTCAAGATTGGTATGTGGGACTTGTGGCATGGTGAGATTTTATTGAAAAATGTTATGGATTAACTGAAAATGTACTTTTAAATTGTTCGGGGACACGGTCCGCATTTCAGGACACACGATGAGCGTGGGCGCGGTCATATGATCCGTTTGCGAACTAGTCCGCGAAGGAAGCGCCTGTCCGCAGGACACCAAGTGCACGGAGATTGGGTAGGCCATGCGCATTGATGTCCTACGGACACTGTTCGGGTTCTGAAGTAATTAAAAGTGTGTCACACGTGAAACGAATATTTCAGGACACCGCGTGTGTTCTTAGAACAGTTTAAACTTGGTAGCGAACAGTAAGGACAGATATAGTGTTCTTCAGGACACGTGTAATTTAGTTTATGTACGAACATTTCAGGACACCAATTGTGTTCTTAGAACAGTTTCAATTGGGTAGCGAACACTGCGAACAGGTATAGTGTTCTCCAGGACACCTCCATTTTTGTTTACGTACAAACATTTCAGGACACCAATAGCGTTCTTAGAACAGTTTGAACTTGCTAGCGAACAGTACCGGACAGGTATAGTGTTCTTTAGGACGCTTTAATTTTTGTTTGTTTACTAACAATTCAGGACACCGCGTGTGTTCTTAGTACAGTTTCATGTTGCTAGCGAACACTACAAACAGTTGTACTGTTGTTCAGGAAACATCATTTTCGTTTATTTACGAACATTTCAGGACAACAATTGTGTTCTTAGGACAGTTTTAAGTTGATAGCGAACGTTACGGACAGATATAGTGTTCCTTAGAACACTTTAATTTTTGTTTCTTTACGAACATTTCAGGACACCACGTGTGTTCTTAGAACAGTTTCAACTTGCTAGCGAACAGTACGAACAGGTGTGGTGTTCCTCAGGACACCTCCATTTTCGTTTATGTACAAACATTTCAGAACACTCGCACTGTCCGCGGACACTTTTATTGTTTAAAAAAAAAAAAAACGGAAACTATTCACAATAGAATATAAAAATTAAACTTTATTTAACATATATTAATAATTTATGACAGAGAAGGTGAGGCAGAAACAGAAACAAAAACAGGAGAATTTGGGGTTTCAACATGATTGGTATTAGGTGAAGAAGGGATGGAAATCTCATCAAAACGTTTTTGGATTATGGAGAGGGTTTGGGGATAATTGACTGGGATATGGTGAGGAGGGACAAGTACATGTGGGACAATGGTATGACGTTTTTGTTTTAAAATGATCTTCAACAAAAGTTTTCAAATTATTAAAATTGGTCAACAGTAAATCCATTTTTTCTTTTATGTTGTCAAGCGTGTTTTCCATAACAGCTTCTTCAGAGGTAGTTTCTATTTTGTTATGCTCTGTACAAAAAAAATATATATATGTTAAATGTATACAAAATAATAATATTTAAATGGTTTATATTATAAAGTTTTTACCATTAGTTTCACTATCTTGTGACATTTCTTCAAGTGCTAAATTGTCCTCTAGCCATTCCAGAGTACTAGACATTTCTGTGAGAAAAAAAAAAAGATAATATATGTTTTAATCTAATACAGAAAGTTTATAAATATATGAGTAAAATGAAGTACACTTACTATTTCTGGTAAGATAAGTCCTATGTATTCAGTGGGTCTAGTCTTGTTCTCAGTTCTGTTGTGTCTGTGAGGTAATTATGTTGGAAGCCAATTTATGTTCTTGTGGTATATTCCATTTCAGAACATATTGTATTTAAATGAATGGTTAGTGTGTTACATATATGGGTTACATTTCTTATGTATTACTATATATAATGTGTGTGTGTGCTGCTTTTTGAATTTGTTAAATGTTCCTATATTATGATATAACAATCAAACATACCCCACCAGCCCCCCCCCCCCACAGTTTTTAGGTAGTGGTACTGTTCTCCGAACATGTCCGCGAACATTAAATAAGTTCGCGGACATCACGTTCATAAGAAGAGATCTAGTCAGTTCCATATGACATGTATATAAAGCAAAGTCATTATTGTTAAGTTGTGCTACTAAAAAACTATGAAATTCAGTGAAAAAACTTTGTTAAAGGGACGTTATGGTTAAGTTGCGCTACTAAAAACCTATGAAATTCAGTGAAAAAAACTTTGTTAAAGGGACGTTATGGTTAAGTTGCGCTACTAATAACCTAATTAATTCAGTGAAAAAACTTTGTTAAAGGGACGTTATGGTTCCAGGTAAAACCGAAAAACCCTTGAAATTCGCCAGTTACGGTAAACTAAACAACCATAACTTGCACCACCACTGTGCACTGCTAAGCCTAACACCCAGGACATCAAAGATGACATCACAAATGTCATTGATGCCATCACTGATGACATCACATATGAAATTAATGTTGATGAAAAGGCCATACAAAGGGTTGTGTTTTTAATGATGATAACACGATATCAGGGTTGATCAGAAGACCTATCATGAACTACTTAATCTATTACATGGTGTACTGATCTAAACAAAACATTATATTGGAATGTTGTTGTTAATTCAGGAACCCAATCATACATAAACATAGGGAATGGCTGCAGCATTTTGGATAGTAAAATAATGGATGATACATTATCAGATTTTGGAGTAATGATAAACATGTAATAACTAGCTAAGAATTCAAGAGTTACTACACACTTGTGCTAGTACAACCAATACATATTAAGAACCACAATGCATACAAATGAGAGGCACATGCAGGTAAACTAAAGTAAGGAAGACATAAATAGCATCACCAGAAAATGTAAGTAACATTAAAGTGTATCTTCATGTATACAAATACATTGTGGGTTTGAGGCCTGCTTATTGCCCCATGTGTGTGCACCACGAGCTGAGACCAGACATTAAGGAATTTACTTTAGGAACATATAAAAAGGTTAATGTGTAGATATATAGCACCTTTTAAACTTTGGAAATTCTCATTTTCAGTAAAAACCAAAACATTGCTTAAAAGGTCGGTAAACATAAACAAGGGGCCCAGACATATGATGTCTTCAGTGATGTCATCAATGACATTTGTAATGTCATCTTTGATGTCCTGGGTGGTATTCTTAGCATTGCAGATTGGCAGTGTGAGTTATGGTCGCTTAGCTCACCATAACTGCTGAATTTCGGAGGTTTTTCGGTTTTACTTGTAACCATAGCGTCCCTTTACCAACGCTTTTTCAGATAATTTCATGGGATCCAGTGCAGGCTAATTTCCTACAACTTACAAATATCGTACTTACCCCAATATAGCAACATTTGTGTCCAATTTACAAAGGTGAATCTTAAAACTCTGCCATTTCCCACCTTCTAACATCATTTTTAACACTTCTATACACTTTTTGCAACTTTGTCTACTGTTTTCGCATCCGTGAACATTTGTGGACAACTGACGTCATCGTGGACTTCCCAGACAGTCTCACATGACCATGCTCGGCATGCTGACGTGTCTGCAAATGTTTCTGCACTTCACCAATGAGTCTGTGCTTCACAGACATTTTTGAACTGCACTTTCTACTGATCTAGCAACTTTGAACCTCAAAATGTACCCTTGCACAGCTCCTAAACCTATTCCTACTTATTATCCACTTATAATCTAGCACATAGCACAACCTTAGATTAATATTAGCCCAATTGCTATTTATCTAAAAAAATGCATCATCTACTGTCCTCCCTCCTCCCCAAGAGCCACCATCACCACGACCAGCTCCAGGCTGAGCACAACAAAAGAAATGCTGCAATTCCAAAGATAAAGAAAAGGGCCAAGAAAATAGGCAGAGGAAATGCCTACCTCTACCACCAAGAGACAATCATGGGTGTGGCAGTTCTTTACCACTGTTCAGAATGTACCAAAGGCTAAAGTAACCAACATTGTTCTCAGTCGCGGCCTACCCGGACAATACTTCTACGGGACCACATCCATGCACCATCACACCCAATCCAACCACGGCAATGATCTCAGAAAGGCTGTTCCTTTCTTAGTAAGTAGTAGCCTGTTTTCCTCCACCTCATCTTCGTCAACCAGTACTATAACCACACAGCCTAGTTCTGTGGGACACAGAATTCCACCATCTACCTTGACAGTAATAAAAGAGGCTGTTGATCCATGCCTTTTGAAGACAACAGTCCTCTGTATAAACTGCAACACACCACTCTGCAGGGGGGAGCAATTTTGAAGTGCTTTTGAAGCAGTAATCAAAGACCATGAATAGCACTGCCCCCTACCTTAGATGTAACACACGTGCAACATCTTCCCCTCTCCACCTGCCCCTCCATATTAGTGCTTGGTGCCTATTCCCTCATTTTCCACCCCATCTTACATTGTTACCTTTCGTGAAAAAAAAACTTAAAAAACATTCTGTTAGGAACTACCTTTCACAGTTAAACACTAAAACTAAAAAGGTAATCTTATAGAATTAATCTACTTTGCATGTTCAATAACGTATATAAGCTCAATAAGATTCTATCAGCCATTAGTGCTTGGTACCTATTCCCTCATTTCCCACCCCATCTTACATTGAGACCTTTTGTGAAAAAAAAAACTAAAAAAACGTTCTGGTAGGAACCACCTTTCACAGTTAAAAAATAAAACTAACAAAGTAATCTTATAGAATTTATCTACTTTGCATGTTCAATAAAGTATATAAGCTCAATAAGATTCCATCAGCTGAACTTCAAAGAGCCACGCGGCACTGATAACATTCTCCTGCCCCTAATGCTAACATCACTATATGCGCCAAATGAGCTCCACCTATTTCAATTACTTTAGAGGTCAGCGTAGCCAAATGTACCCGGTCATCACAAAAATCATAAAGTTGTGGTACGCAGAACAAGGAAGTTAAACACAAACATCCACAACAAATGCAAACCCTTGGTCTCTTTTTAAAGAAATGATAGAAACATTTTATTTTGAAGAAAACAGCAGTAGTTGGGACCGGAAAAAATACTTTTCATTTTGACACAATGATGAAAATGTTCACTTTAGTCCACGAAAGGTTTGTTAACTTTTTCAAACCCAGTTCATAGTTCTTCTACTGCCAAATCCAATCATCGATGCATAAATGCAAGTCTTTGAGTTCTCCACGCACATTTTTTTTTCATAAGCGACAAATAATCTGTACACATGCCGCTCCATTACGCAGGACAAATGATTGCTTTCAAATTTAAATAAATGCAATAATTTCACATCTGCTCTTTTCTAGAACCTATATGCAACCATGTTGCTTCTTGTTACTACAACGGCAAAAGTACAAATTGTTGTCTGGTGATCATCCAATACAATGTTTATGAAACATGCGTTGTTGATAATTCTTGTCCAAATACTGTTGAAAAAAACATTGGCTGGGAGACTGAACCCATGACACTCACACAGAGGGAGGATATAACTATGTGAAATAAAGGACAGCAAAACATATTTCAGTAACGACTTCACAATTCCATATACAAATACATTCATATTTTGCCTATAAATAAAGATTTCTCGTAACATGTACTACGCCTACTCATTGCGGCAAATTCAACATTCATGCATTGCAGCCTTGATCATACAGAAGACAGTTCACTTTCCACACTTCAATAGGTTTCACGTAAAATGTTGCTTACAGTGCGTTTTGCAAACCATTTAGCCAATGTTGGACACGACGAACCGCTTCACAACACTGTTTTCTAAAATACAAACTTCACTTTCCAAAGTCTGCTTTTAATGCAGTGAATCTTATCTATCTTTGCACATTGTCGAAACATTGTCGACATCTGACTTCTCTCTCCTCCTACACCTGACCCGTCTATTAAATCATCCCTAGCAGCATCTGATCTTGCCAATTTCTTCTCCTCCAAAGTTCACTCCCTATGCCAGGATATTCTATCTTCACCTTCCTGTAACTCCTCCCCCTTACCTGTTCCTACCCCCTCCAACACTGCCTCTAGCTTTGGTCCCGTATTGGACTCTGAAGTGGCTCTCCTCCTGGCCAAAGCTCACCCCACAACTGCCCTTACTGACCCCATCCCTTCTTACTTATCCCTAAAGTCTACCCACCTCTGGTAACCTTTCTTACCTCTTTCTTTAACATTTGTCTCACCACCTCTACTTTTCCTTCTGCCTTCAAACATGCAATTATCATTCCTATCCTAAAGCAACCTACAGCTAATCCCCTTCTTGTTTCTAACTTCCATCCCATATCCCACTTACCTTTTCTATTCAAGTTCCTTGAGTGTCTTGTCTATTCACAAATCCCATCATTCATGTCTGGTCTATATCTCATTCCTCTGGCTCAGTCTGGCTTTCGTCCCCAACATTTCACTGAAACAGCCCTTCCTTGCATGCTTAACTCTCTTCTCACTGCTCGCTATTCCAAACACTCATCCATCTACTTATTTTACTTGATCTGTCTGCTGCCTGCTGCTTTTGACACTGTAGATCATTCTTTGCTCCTGGATTCTCTCTCCTCCCTTGGTCTTCGCAGGTCTGTTCTATCATGGTTTTCATCTTACCTATCCAACCGTAATTTTGCTGTCTCTTGGGGCATCAACACCTCTGCTCCTGTTCCTCTGGTCTATGGCGTTCCTCAAGGGTCAGTTCTTGGTCCTTTTCTATTTTCCTTATATACTTTCATTCTTGTCCCTCATAATTTCATCCTTTGGAGTATCACATCATTTCTATGCTGATGATACTCAGCTCTTTCTATCCTTCTCATCCTTCTTCCCTGTCATTCATCAGACTCTCTCATCCTGCCTCTCTGCCATCAAGTCCTGGATGGCCTCTCACTTCCTCACCCTAAATTCCGGAAAGACTGAAGTCATGTTCTTTCCCGCAAACACCCTCATGTCTTAATCTCCTCCCTCACCCATTTCTTTTAGCCACTCCTGTCTCTCTATTTCTCCCACTGCCCGCAATCTTGGTCTTTACTTTGATTCTAATCTCTCCTTTGCCCATCATGTCCTGCTTACATCCCGCGCCTGTTGGTTTCATCTTTACAACATTCGCAAAGTCTGCCCTTTTGTCACTTTTCATGCTACAAAACTCCTTGCCTCCAGATTAGTCTTCTCCCGACTATTTGATTGTTCTGTTCTGTTATTTGGTCTTCCTTACTCACGACTTGCACCTCTTAAATCTATCTATCATTCCTCGCTCACTCTGTCTTCTCTCTTACCAGGACCCAATTTGTCCTTCCCTTATCTCTCTCAGCTAGTTGTCCTTCTATTCTCAGCTTAAATACAACTTTCTCTGTCTAGTTTTCAAATTTCTCTACAGACTTGCTCCTGACTACTTTGCATCTATCCGCTAATTTTACTCTCCTTCTCGCTCCCTCCGATCTGATAGTCTTTTTAGACTTTAAGTTCCCTGCTGCCCCTGTGCTCAATCCCGTGTTTGCTCTTTCCAGCTCCTCGCCCTTCTTCGCTAGAACATGCTCCCCCTTTCTCTCTGCTCCATTACTTCCTAACCTCTGTTCTGCTCCTCTCTAAAAACCCACCTGCTACAGTCCTCTGTGGGATATATTAACCCATCCAAATGTGCCCCACTGTCTCAATTTACAAATAGGGAAAGAAATGGCCAAGAATGGATGTGCTAAACGGTGTGCGCGCAAAAATCTGACAAATTGCGCATAGGTCACATTCACCAAAGGCTGCACACTCCTGCTACACAGTCAAAGTGGGGGGTGACAACAGAATTCTCACTGCAGGAGAATGCCAGTGGGTTCTGTTACAGTTAACATGAAGCAAGGCCACAGAATTGGGCTACAAACCGAAAATGCCTTTTAAAATGCAGCTTTTGCAACCTTCACAGTGAGGTTTTTAGCGCTAGATCCGTTAATTTTTCAGTGAATCCTTGTAAGTAAAAGAATAACAGATCATCCAGTGTGGCTAGAGAAGCCGGGCCTCATTGACTGACAGCAGCTAAGAAATGTATCTCATGAAAAAGGCAGACCAGCAACATTTGGTTCCATTTCCACAGGAGAAATGCGGCTAAAAATGGCAACAAGTAACAAATTCAACTGTGCAGGCAGAGACTACAAACAAAAGGCTGGATACATACCTCCAAACTGAAAAACAAATCCCAGCACTCAAAGACAGAATAATGGTGACTTAAATGTGTGTGTGCTGCATAAGAAAATTGGATGTAAAAGACTCTGTTTAAAGGTATTTTTCCCTAAAGAAAGTGCAACATCGCCTGTTTTAAAGTATGTTTTTGTGGAAAGGCCAAATTCTTGAAATGTCAAAATCTACCTATAAACTCTGCATAATTTTCTTTGTTTGAATGAAGATGTAGGTAACTTCAAGTTAAAACACAGTCTTGAGTAATTACAATTCTGCCTGACAGTTCTCAGCCTGGGAAAGATGATACTTCAGGTTGATACCTTGCTGCTAGCAGGAAGGCTTAATTGATGCTGGAGGTTCTCGCATATTTAGACCAATGACCTCATCAGACTGTTGTCTCTGGCCTAGCCAAGGACAATTGCAGGCTGAGCACTGATCCCTTTAGGGGAGGGGCTGGGAGCTTCCCTCTCAAGGAAGAGGACACCCGACCCTGACCAAAGGAATTCAACAGCTGTTGCCAGTTGAATGAAAAAAAAAGAAAAACTGCCAAGCACTTTTGGTGTTTAAAGGCATATTTGTGATTATGTTTTGAAACTCTTTAACTTTGCAACATGAAGGAGGACAAATCTAAAAATTGGTAGTTGTAAATCTAAGTTTATGCTCTTTCTTTGAAGATGTGCGTGAACCCTGTATTGCATAAGGAACCAAAGATACACCAAAACACTGATTGCATCTAAACTATTAATGCTGCAAGTCTAATATTGTATACCCGTGTTCTAGTGGGGATTGCGCAGATATCTACTGAATTAGGAATTGTTAGGCCAAATCTTTATGATTAAAATTAACACAATTCCTCAGAACGACAAAGCCAGCTCTCACTGAGATGGGAATTGAATGTAAATATAACCCATCACATATGGAATGTATGTGTCCGATTTTATTAGAAGGCATAATTATAAAAATGTGCATTTGTGGGAAAGTTAAATTGTGGTTCAAATCAATGTGGGAGTTCCCAAATCACATCATAAAATATGACAGCTCTTTCTGACTTCCAACCAGAAAGAGGCAAGTGCCTCTGATCTATCACAGCCATGGGGGTGTGGTTTGAAATTCTGCTCCTACAATAAAGTTTGTGATGTCACTTGACATGATAAATATAGGAACTTCCCCACACACAGACACTGATTTCTGCGCGGCGTGTTGATCCTGACTTCTGCATCCTGTCCAGAACTTTTCATCTTGTCCTAATTCCAGGCTACTTTGCAAAACCAAGGCCCAGCAATTGCTGAACTCTTCTTCAGCTAGGTCCAAATCTTGAACCATCCCAAACTTCAGGAAAGAATAATTCTGATTATGCAGAGCTCTCGAAGTTTGCAAAGTGTGGCAGTCCTGCAGCTGAGTCTGCCTTTCAGCCCGTTTGTGGGAGGATCCACAAAAGCCCAGCAGACCTCCGCAGAGCGGAACGCGGAGTGGAACGCAGAGCTCACGAAATTTGCATAGTTTGGCAGTCCTGCAGCTGAGTCTGCCTTTCAGCTCGTTTGTGGGAGGATCCACAAAATCCCAGCAGATCTCCGCGGAGCGGAATGCGGAGCCCGCGAAGTTTGCAAGGTTTGGCAGTCCTGCAGTCCTCGCAGGCAATGCAGGGAGCAGGACCGCCGGTCCCGGACGCCGGGAGAAATGACTGGCATCGTGAGCCAGAGCATGAATTGGAACATTTGGACTCGCTGGAGCGGTCGCCTACTCCAAGAGTTCTTCAGACCAATTCCAAGTCAGCGCCTCAACGGGAACTTGAACAAAGATCCCCGCTGAAAAGAGGTAAGAACCTCGAGACTGCTGCCTTAGATGCTAAGCCCATGGCAGCCACCACACCCGCTACATCCTCCGGCCACAATGGAGGGGTAGGGAGCAGAGTGAATAAACTCCCGAGTAGAGATACGGCTGAGAATCCGGCTGAGATCGATATGGCTCCCTTTCAGGAGACTGCCGCCGCCCCCAGGCGCAACCGCTCAGATGATGCAGAGCTAATACAGGACCAGACCGCCGCTTGGGCGAGAGGTCTTCCAGCTCAGCCTGCCAGAGGGTGGACTGACCTGGACCTTGCCCTGGTCCTGCGTACCAACAAGTTTGGGGGGATCATGGAGGCTTATAAAGATCTGAAGCATAGAGAAAATACCCATACGGGAAATCTAGGAGTTAACACAATAGAGGTGCCGTCTCTATCGATTTTGGCAACAACCAAAAAAGGGCAAACGGAAATGAGTACAACTCTGGAGACAAAGGGGAACCTGTCCGAACCCAGCCAGACCCCAAGCACAGACACTAAAATAACAACAGAATGCTCCGGAGCAAACGCACCGGGGCCGCACACGTTGGGGACGTCAGGGCTGACAGATAAACCGCTGACCATGACTAGGGCACTAATCCATACAAACACGGCCATACTAGAGATTGAGAAGTGGAAGCCAGACTTAATTCCCCTGTCAGGAGCAGCATGCCCCAGGCAATTAAAGACGGATCAGTCGAAACCTGGGTGAACAAGGTCAATCGAAAACAGTCTGAGCATGGACTCTAGTGCTCTGTTTATAGAGAGCACTAATATGGAAATGAATTCAGAGCCGGGGACTGGGTGGATCTATGTCACCCTGTAGGCGAAACTGCCAAAGGCCCAAAAAAGATCAATAAGACAAGTGCAACAAAACAACAATATATCAAGAAACAAAGCGGAAAGCAAATAACCCAAAGGTGCCCTGCAAACCTAAATCGTCAAGATGAAGGAGAATCGAAGCAGAACGAGAACAACACAAGCACTAAAGAAATAAAAAAAACAAATCGTGTGATAGTCAAAAAACATGTAACGGGCACGGGCACGCTCCAGAAACCCATATTATCAAATGGTGTATTCAACTTCTTCAAGACCCACCATAAAAAACAAAAATTAGAGGCAGATGATGAAATATCTGACGCCGACATTTTGGAGGTGATTGAGGGATCGCTCCCGGCAATTAAAGCAAGAAAAACGGAAACAGATATTGAAGAAACAACAAGACATGTGGAGAGGGGGCCACCAACAGTGGATATGCTGGGGATAAGCCCAAGGAAAAACGAACTGCATGAAGCAAACCCTGCTGAAATATCCACGCGAAACCACATAACGCTTAAAGAAAGTGACAATCAGAGTCCAAAACAGACCGAACAAAAAGCAGTTGTCATCGATTCGATAAACCTGACTAAAGACGTCAGAGAAAAGCACATCAATATGGGAGTTTCAAAGGAAACGTAGGAGTGCGCAAAGACCCCCCGAAAAATGTATGAAACGCAGTGTCAACCCCAGCAGAGACTAGAGGAGGCCGCCCCGTGCCCGAAATATGTCAAGATGGAAAATACCAATGCTACAGGGAAGCTCCCCCAAACTGTGAGTCCAACATCTAGGAGTGGAACCACGGCCGAAACACGGCATCAGAGACTAAGTCCGGAGGCTTTATCGAGGAATGAGGCAACAGTTGAAACCTGCTCTCAGCCACAGTCACAGCAAGAGGTGATCACCCAACCTAAACTTGCGAAGACTCATGATAAACATCCCCATTCCCCATGCAAGACGCCCAGCATGGAACAGACGGAGATACATGAGTCCGACGTTGGTGTAGGGCACAACTTGAGACCTGAGTATCGGAGTGGAAGTGGAATAAATACGGAGCCATGGAGATCCCACGACCGTGATTCAGGTGCAAAGACGCAAATGAGTGACCAGTCGTGGACAGAAGCCCATCTGCAGCCTATAGAAAGAGGTGAAAAGCTGAAAAACACAGTCAGAGAGGGAATAACATCCAACTCTAATCCTTTCAGAACCTCGCTTAATTGCTCTGAAACATCAGAAGTCATAAATGAGCGTTCGTTTGGTGTAACTTTAACACAACAATTCAACACCTGCCCCAGTAGGGAATTTCAGAACACGCCGGGTAAGCACAGGAGATACAGTGAAATTACACCTGACCATCAAAGACCATCACCAAACAAAAAACAAGATTTGACCACTATTATGGCGGCACTTACAATTGCCCTTGCACCATTTTGCAAACTATATGAAACTATCGAAGACGCAACAAAAGATAACACAACGATTCTATGTAAGATACAATCTAAGATGGATTTCTTAGAGGGATATATCACGGACATAGAGGCTAAAACTAGTAAGCAGGATACAAAATGGTTGGAAAAATGGGCCATTGTAGAGGCAGAAAGGAAAGAAGCTATAAGAGAAAAATAGATGGTAAAAAAGACCCTGGACAGAGCATCCCAGACAACTCCAAAGAAGGAGAGGGGAGAGATGGAACCAATCTTTACTAAACAGAAAATGACAAACCCAAGTGAGCTCCTTGAGCAACAAAACCAGAGTACCAATCTGGGAACAAAAACTTCACCGACAGTGATAAATCAAAAGAAAAAACTGGCGTTACGATTGGCAAGTGACACCAACAAAGGTGAAACAGATAAAAAGAAAAGTGAGATCTCCAATTCAAAAAAAGAAGTGGAAATAATTAATCTAATACAAAGCCCCACAATACCAACCTGCACAAGCAAAGTCAGAGCGAAAAGTCAGCAAATGAAAGAAAAATCACCGAAAACGGTGGAGGAATTTATGAAAACAAGCCCACTGATGGATCTTTCAGTACACTTCGATACGGAAATAGGAGGAGAAAATCCCAGGGACCCAGAGACACCTACAGAGGAACTCCATTGTGATCTCAATAGTAGAAAGGAAACAAGAGGCAAAAAGGTGACAGGAAAAACAGGACCAACACCTTTCGAGGAGAAAGAATCGCCACGAACCCAGAGGAATCCCGCTCATGGATCAACTCCTTCGAAGCAACAATCACAGCATCATCATCAAGAAAATTTAAGGAGAAGAGATGAGCGGGAGATCAGGGCAAAGTCTTGCAAACAACAGGGAGAGAAATCCAAGATCTCGCATAGCCCTCACAAGGAGTCAAGAATATTCAAATTAGAGCAAACGTCGTGTAAAACCAAATATATCGTGCTGAACAGGAAAACAGTACTATATATATTAAGTAAAATACACTGTCTGCAGCATCTAAAGACTGAAGACTTCATACTAATAGAACCCTATCACAGGGACCAAAAGGCAAAAACGTACCTCCACATTGAAAATCAGGCAATAAAAGATGTCCCGGATGAAGCATACAAGGGCATACAACAAGCAGGGTATACCCTGACAGAATTACATCTATTCAAGACAGATCGAAAAACGCAGCCCACAAAGAAAAGTGGCGAACACAAAGTCCATTACATATCCAAAACGAAAGATCTACATAACAGTAAAAGACAGGCACCGATTCATCACACGGGATATGAAAGCGATCGCCATTATGAGTGGGAAAAACGAGAACCAAGGAATGAGAGAGACAGACGGAGAGACCCTAAAGTCATCGAAGATCAAAATGAAAAGCACTTGGAGAGGGGGGGGGGTCAGTCACGTGATAGAAGGGATCGACACAGAGCTGAATCTCCCACCAAGCCCCAGGCGACCTGGACAAAGAGAGAATTTCAGAAAAAGATGCCAGAAAAGGAAAAGATGGTCAAACAAAGAGTGTAGGCACGCGAGAAAATAGAACACCAAAAGGACCATGGAACTGGTTAAAAGTGATGTTAAAGCCCCACACTGATAAATAGCAATAACCAGGAGGTGGGACCAGAGATCTACCCCCTCCGACGACTGATCAAGGTACCGATCAAGAAACCAAAACACAAAAATGTCTATCTATGGCCTCGTGGAACACGAGAGGCCACCGGCACCTGACGAACCTGGAGAATCAGGAACTAGGGGCATATGACATCTTATGTCTTCAGGAACACTGGCTAACAGAAAAACCGGCACTGGACGGCTTTGAAATTGCATTTTCGCCAGCATCGAAGGGCCTGTTTGGACGGCCGTCCTCATGGCTCCTGATAGCCATAAAGTCGGGGGTCGGAATATCAAGTATAAAAACCATAGTGGAAACATATGGCATACTGGCAGTCTTAACGACATGGGCCCAGGAAGAAACTCGAGGAAATGGAATTGAAAAAGTGAAAATCGCCCTTATAACAACATATTGGAACCCGGAAAGAACTACGACAGCAGATTTCTGCAGACAAATAGCAAAAACAATCGATGACATCACTGTGGAAGACCCTCTGGCACAGATAAAAATATGTGGAGATCTAAATGCAAATTGCAACACAGATAAGGTGATAACTTTGCCAAAGAAGATGAAATCCCCAGCAGAAGAAAGAGGAACATCTTGGCTGAGGCTCATGAAATCAAGGAATCTCCACAATGTGGCAGCATTGAAATCTTGGAAGGTAAAGATCGTATCCAGAGCCGATATTGACTACTTTTTCATCTCCCATAGTCTACTGGCAGGTATAGAAGACTACTTGGTGACCAAAGAAAGCGATCACAATCTTGTGGCTATAAAATGGAAATCACGACGACCTGTACCCCAAAGGTACCGTAATTCAATTGAATAACCAACAAACCCGCATTCGGCTCACTGCAGCAAATAATACATCACAGAAAAGTACAAAACAGGTATTCAGTCACGAGGAGACAAGAAGCAAAGCCCCGACATTTTACCTCTCTTACTGCAGTACAGGATGAAGCCGCAGGGAAACAACCGAAAGCTACGGCAAAACATACATTCATATGACAAAGAGGTCGTAGAAAGAAAGAGAACCCTGAGAAAACTGAAGAGACAAACCATCAAGGAGAACTCGCCAACAGCATGGAATACATTGAAACAGTAAAGCTCAAAATAGAAAACCTGGATACGAGGTCATAGATAAGAAATGTATCAAAAAGACGCAGAGGAAATGCTGCGCACCTTAAGCACAAAAAAAACGGTGATTTCTGGGCACTTATCAATAAACCAGATAAGAAGATGGAAAATCAAATAGCAAACGCAGTGAGTGAAAGTGCCTGGGTGAAATTCTTCGAAAATCTGTTTAAGGCCACACCACATCAAATACCGAGGGCCGAAAATCCAGTTAAAACGCCTTGGATCGACATCTCATCAACTGATGACATAAACAATGTCATAAGGAAATTAAAGAAATCAAGTGCGCCGGGTCCAGACGGATTAAGCAACATTGACTTAAAGCAGAACTTGGAGAATTGGGCTGCCTTCATCAGTATCATCTTTGAACAGTGCAGACAGACAAGAGCCCTCCCTGAGTCATGGGTAAACGCGATGGTGGTGCCGATTTTCAAACAAGGGAGCCGAGAAGAACGGAGCAATTACAGACCCATCGCCTTGCTCAACATAATAGGCAAAATCTTTGCAACGGTCCTCCTGACCCATTTTCGAAACTGGGCCAGATCATCACCGGCTAATGACCCGTTCCGAATGGGTTTCCTAAAGAAGGGAAGCACAACAGTTAACATCATTATTCTCAACCTGATAAAAGCTAAGGTCAAGCAAGGGTCGCCGACTGTGTTCATGGCATTTGTGGATCTGTCACAAGCTTTTGACAGAGTTGATAGGCGGATCCTCTGGAACAAACTGGAAAAATGGAATTGCCCAGGGGAACTGCTGGACCCTGTGATGGCTCTACATACTAACACCAAACTAAGAGTTCGTTTAAACAATCAAGGCCTTCTGTCGCAAGAGATACCGGTGGAGCAAGGAGTAAAGCAAGGCTGCCCTCTGGCCCCGGCTTTGTTCATTGCTTTTTTGGGGGACATCAAAGAGTCGGAAGAAGCAGTAACAGCCTTTCCACCAAAGCTGGGTAAGGTCAACGTATCACGCCTACTGTATGCAGACAACTTAATATTACTAGATCAAACCCAAATTGGCCTACAACGCCAACTTGCCAACCTGGTGCAATATATGGAGCGGAACAACCTAAAAATAAACAAATCGAAAACGAAAATACTGATTTTTAGAAAAAGTGCAAAGAAGCCCCAGGCTGGCTACAATTGGACGTTGGACAAAGTAGAAATTGAAGTGGTCCAAAGTTTTAAATACTTAGGAGTCCACATTGATCACTCGGCAAAGGAAGTAACAATGTAGAGGATCTTATGGGAAAAAACAAAAAATCTTGCGGCCCAAATGAAAACCGTAGACCGAAAATATGGCAACTACTCCTTAGTCCCTATGATAGAGTTCTATAAAGGGAAGGTGGTGCCAACCTTGACCTATGGCATGGGAGCTACTCTGAGCATGCCAAAGGACATCTGGCGGAAACTAGAGAGCCATATTTGGAAAACGGTTCTAGGACTGCCCAACGCAACCTCAATGGTGCTGATCGGAAGAGATTTGGGCCTACTCTCTCTAGAAGCGACGGTGGGGCTAAACGCGATGCAACTCTGGAGGAACACTCTTATACAGGACAGCTTGCCTATTTGTAAGATAGTCGCCGATGAAATAACAAACCGTCACCTAGATATCTTAAATAAATAGACAGATAAACTGAGAGAAAAACTTACTGAGATTGCTTGCACTGAAGAGGATCTAAAAAACAACCCAACAAGAGTGACATCATAATTGGAAGCACATGGCTGGATAGAAACTTTGGAAAAAGCCCAGGTGAATAAATTGACCAAAGACCTTCCACCAAATTTCAACAAACTAAAGGAACCAATGGGATACTGTATTAAATTTCCAAATAAGCAACTAAGAAAATTGTTTATGAGAGCGTGCTTTAATCTCCTCACGACCCGTGAAATTCAGGCTAACAGGAGACAAAAAAATGAAAAGGCCTGTTGACTCTGCAACCAACTAAACGAGCCAGAAACAATAAAACATCTGCTGTTATACTGTCCAGAGGTAAGAAAAGCAAGAGCCACATACCTGACTAGCCTGTGTACAGATCTTTCGGGAACATTAGAAGATGCAGACATAACGTAGTGGAACAGGCTGATGTCAGGGGAGAAAACAAAATGGACCATAGCGACTGTAAAAATCCTGGAAAGTGCATTTGAATTAATTGCTGCAAAGACTTCGATGATGACCGATTATGAGGTTGTGGAACAAGCACTTTAACAGGGAAGAGCGGGTAGTCAGGGAGGAATTTTCCCCTGTCAGATCTTCAACTGTTTGACTGTTGTATTCTTCTTTTCATTGTGTGGCTCTTGTAAGATGACCAGCATCAGTTTTGTAAAAATTGCAAATGCAATTATACACAAATAAAAAAATAAATTAAAAAAAAATGTTATTCTGATTCAGTCTGGATTGCTACCATTCATGCTTGCCTACTGAACTCGCCATGCCACTAATCTATCGTGTCCAGTGACCAGAAGTGCCAATCCAATCCAAATCCAGTCTGAGGTGCCAGTCCAATTGACCAGAACCACCCAGCTGACCATCCTTCCAGAAGTGCCCTGCTGCCGGTAGACCTGATCCGGATGACATGAACCCTGACGGTCCAATCTTAATTTACAGTGGACTGTAAGTATCAACAGGAATCATAGTAACCCATAGTATATTTGCCTTTTCCCATCCCAATCTCAACCCATCCTCTCTTTAACTTAAGAACTTATAATAGTGTCACACCAGTCTGAAACCTTGCTTTTATTTCTTGTGCTAGTGATCATTTCTGGAAAATCCTTTTGTCTTGTGAAAATCCCAAATCCTTAAAAGCATCCCACGGGTAATCCGACTGAGTCCGCCAGGCGGACACGGAGGTGCCGGGGTTGGTTTCCACTGACCACTCAGGAGCTCTGGAGCTGTGTTTCAAACTGGTAACCAGCCTGAATACCCTAGTTTAGAGCATCATTGTCATTGTAAGAACTGCTTTTTGTTTTCATTGTCGCATCTTTGTTTTCAAAAATGCATCAGAGAACAGTATATATGACCCATTTTTATTAAAAATTTCATAGCGAAAATTAGGTGCAAATTCACATTTTTGCAAAGGTTTTACACATGTCTTTTCCCATTCAAAGTGTTTCTTAACTCCCATTCTGATTTTTGCCCATATTATAGCTTATGTTGGTTAGAACCCATTAAGTGTCGCTGTCATAGAAATTTATATCAATTTAAGCATTTTTTCACACTTTCATTGTTTCACAAATACATTTTCAACTGTCAGTTTAAATGTGTTCAAGTTCCAAAACCGTTTTCTCTCTTGTTTGGGGAGGGAAGATAATATTCCAACACTGCATTCTGTTGTTCGTTCCTGAATACCTGCTGCTCACTTACATCTGTGTAGAAATACTCATGTGTGAATTAAGAACTTTGCAGGGGGAAATTTGAACCTAAGCGCTATCTGTTCACAAACCGAAACAGTCCTTTTCCTGTGTTTTATCTTCTGTGCTGCTCCAAAGTGAATTCAATTGCCATACTTATTTTCTGATTTGTATTGTCACCACATTGGTGATTGATGCCCCATAAATATATATATATATATATATATATATATATATATATATATATATATATATATATATATATATATATATATATATATATCAGTGAAAAAACTTTGTTAAAGGGACGTTATGGTTAAGTTGCGCTACTAAAAACCTATGAAATTCAGTGAAAAAACTTTGTTAAAGGGACGTTATGGTTCCAAGTAAAACCGAAAAACCCTTGAAATTCGCCAGTTATAGTAAGCTAAGCAACCATAACTCGCTCCACCACCGTGCACTGCTAAGAATAACACTCAGGACATCAAAGATGACATCACAAATGTCATTGATGACATCACTGATGACATCACATGTGTATGTACTTCTCATGAAATATGTGTAAAAGGAATTCTTATTATGTTGCGAAAAAAGTGTCAAGAATCATTGCAAGAAATATACCCTAATAAGTGCATTGAACGATGCATTGATATAAATAGCATCCTATTATGGGGTTCTATCTAGTATACTAAGCTACTCATACAGAAACATAACATTGTGTGCAGCGTACAAGATGAAGGTATGATATTCGTAATGTTAATATGTTGAATAATGAAATGATAATTGTTTTCTTAATAGATTTTTGTGTACTGTGAAATATGTAATAAGTAGCTAATAAAACCCATGTATTACATAATTGCATTACTATAAATAAAACACAAAGACACAAGAACGCATACCAATATGGGTATATACAGGGAAAGTGAAGTTAGCAAAAAAGCACAAGTAGTAGCAGAAACAATTCATAACTTAACTGATTAGTTTCATGCAAATAAATGATTGCTCTGTTTCAAAGCTGCTATTTACCCTATGTATATGTATCACTTGATGTGATTGGACCCTAAGGAAAGTAGTGTGAGTACAATGTATACAAATATGACCATATACAGGGAAAGTACAGCCATAAAAAAAACAACAGAACTATCAGAAAGTGCTCATAAGTCTAGTGATTATCTTTATGCACAAAAAGGATTGCTGTCTTTCAAGCTTGTGTTTTCCCATATGTATATGTTTCATATGATGTGACTGTACTCTAAGGGAATTACTGTAAGAACCTACTAGAAGGATATGTCTACAAATAAAATAAAATTCTTAGTTTCTGACTGTTACTGAAGAAAACCATGTGGCCTAGATATGTCAGCAAAAGAGAAAATAGTGAGCCAGACATGTGATGTCATCAGTGATGTCATCAATGACATGTGTGATGTCATCTTTGATGTCCTGGGTGTTAGTCTTAGCAGTGCACGGTGGTGGCGCGAGTTATGGTTGCTTAGCTTACCATAACTGTCGAATTTCAAGGGTTTTTCGGTTTTACTTGGAACCATAACGTCCCTTTAACAAAGTTTTTTCACTGAATTTCATAGGTTTTTAGTAGCGCAACTTACTTAACCATAATGTCCCTTTAACAACGTTTTTTTCACTGAATTTCATAGGTTTTTAGTAGCGCAACTTAACCATAACGTCCCTTTAACAAAGTTTTTTCACTGAATTTCATAGTTATTTAGTAGCACAATTTAACAATAATGACTTTGACTTTATATACATGTCATATGGAACTGACTAGATCTCTTCTTATGAACGTGATGTCCGCGAACTTATTTAATGTTTTCGGACATGTTCGGAGAACAGTACCACTACCTAAAAACTGTGGCGGGGGGGTGGGGTATGTTTGATTGTTATATCATAATATAGGAACATTTAACAAATTCAAAAAGCAGCACACAAACACATTACATATAGTAATACATAAGAAATGTAACCCATATATGTAACACACTAACCATTCATTTAAATACAATATGTTCTGAAATGGAATATACCACAAGAACATAAATTGGCTTCCAACATAATTACCTCACAGACACAACAGAACTGAGAACAAGACCAGACCCACTGAATACAAAGGACTTATCTTACCAAAAATAGTAAGTGTACTTCATTTTACTCATATATTTATAAACTTTCTGTATTAGATTAAAAAATATATTATCTTTTTTTTTTTTTCTCACAGAAATGTCTACTACTCTGGAATGATAGTGAAACTAATGGTAAACACTTTATAATATAAACATTTAAATATTATTATTTTGTATACATTTAACATATATATATATTTTTTGTACAGAGCATAACAAAATAGAAACTACCTCTGAAGAAGCTGTTATGGAAAACACGCTTGACAACATAAAAGAAAAAATTGATTTACTGTTGACCAATTTTAATAATTTGAAAACTTTTGTTGAAGATCATTTTAAAACAAAAACGTCATACCATTGCCCAAGCATTGTACTTGTCCCTCCTCACCATATCCCAGTCAATTATCCCCAAACCCTCTCCATAATCCAAAACATTTTGATGAGATTTCCATCCCTTCTTCACCTAATACCAATCATGTTGAAACCCCAAATTCTCCTGTTTTTGTTTCTGTTTCTGCCTCACCTTCTCTGTCATAAATTATTAATAAATGTTAAACAAATTTTAATTTTTATATTGTATTGTGAATAGTTTCTGTTTTTTTTTAAAAAAACAATAAAAGTGTCCGCGGACCACTGGCATAACAGGGGCCCCGGCAGCCCCCGCGGTGCGGGGGGGCCCGCGGTGTGGGGGGCCCCACCAGCACATGGCTGGGAGGGGGCCCCAGTAAAAAAAAAATATATATATATTTTTTTCTAAAAAAAAAAAAAGTTTCTTTTGAAATTCACTCTGCATTCATAAAGAACATTTCTGTAACAGAAATAATTTCTTTATGAAGGCAGAGTGACTACAAAAAGAAACTTTCTTTTTGAAGTGTGAGGGCCCCCGTACCCCATGACATGGAAGACCCTAGGCTGGAGGCCTCCATGTCATGGGGTGGGGGAGGAGCCCTATGCCTTCAAAAAGAAATTGTTTGTTTTTGAAGCCACTCAGCCATCATAAAGAAATTATTTTGATTATGGTTCGGTCCTTAACTGAAATAATTTCTTAATGAAGTTATAGTGACTTAAAAAAGAAACAATGGGGCTCATTCTGACCATGCCGGTCCGGAAACAACGGTGCTGGTAAGCTTACAGGCACTGTTGTTTCCGGACTGGCATGTTACAGGTCTGCCTGGTGGGGCTGCCGTGCCCGACAGGTCTGACCCTGCCAGGCACAGCAGCCACGGTAGGCAGACCTGTCACGGAAGCACCGGCACCGTTAACAATGGTGCAGGTGCTTCTGTGTCCCCATTCCCGTGGAGTCTGGGGTTTAACGAAATTACCAGCACCTGATTTCCCAGCCGCCGGACTTGAAATAGCACGGTGGCACCGGGAAGTCAGGCCATAGTAATTTTTTATGGGTCCGGCGGCAACCCGCCGGTAACACCGGCACGGTTACCGCTGGACCCGTAATGAGCCCCAATTTCTTTTTTAAGTAATAGGGCCCCCCTCAACTCCATGAGGTGTGCGTGTATTAGTCTATGGTGAAAGGGTGCACACTCAAATGTATAGCTGGCTGCCTGTGTGTGTATGGTGAAAGGGTGCACACTTAAATGTATGGGTAGCTGTGTGGGTGTGCCTGCATGGTGAAAGGGTGTACACTTAAATGTATAGGTGGCTACCTGTGTGAGTGTATGGTGAAAGGGTGCACACTTAAATGTGTGGATGACTGGGTGTGTATAAGGTGAATGGTGTGTGTGCTTGTGTACAGGGGCACAAGAAAACCTTCATTTCGGGGGGGCTAACTCTTCAAATGTTGGGAGAGGCGCTAACTTCACATGCGGTGGGGAGGGGGAAACTTATTTGTGTGGGCGCATCCAAATTATTTACGCATTTTAATGATACTATTCTAGTGCAGATTCAATGTTACAAGCAGTTAACTCTCTGTTATAAGTCTCCTGTTCCCTCTCTACCCTTCCAATCACTCCCCTGGCATGCAAGTACTAAACCCACATCACGATTTCAATTGCCTAAACAATGTGGCATTTGAACGCAGCTACTAACAGTGAAATGCTTTACGTTGGTAATTGCTGGGTTCTTGTTAACAGCAAAAACCAGGTGCCGTTTAAAATCTGTGTCCGGTTCGGTCTGGCAACTGCTCTAAAGGTTAGCCAAGTTGAGTCAATATAGCCCAAAATGTCAGGGGGGGTAGTGCTGAAGCCCAGTTAACTCAATTGTGTTGCGCTACTACTTGTGTTTAATGCCTTGCTTACTCCTAGCCCTATTCTTCCTCGTCCCAGTACTTATATATGAGGCAGTACATGTGTTTGAGGCACTCTGCCTCATACAAAAGTACTGGGAAGAGGTAGAGGTACATGGAGGTAATGCCTGATTTAGCTACCTGTAATCTTCATCACTCCTAGTCCCACTGTTCCTCATCCCAGTACTTACCTATGAGGCAAGGAGCCTCATACGTTAGCTCTGGGGCAAGGAAGAGGGACGCAGAGGTAATTTTGGGCCAAGGAGCTGATTGTGGAGGTTGGGGTAGTGGGTGGGAGGGAAAGTGGATGTGTGGGGGGGCAGGATTGTGTGATAAATCATAATGGTTGTCCATGTCCAGGCTAAGCAGGCATGATATGTGGTATTAGTGGCTAGAGAGGCATTTTGATGCAGCCAGTCTAGTAATTCCTCAGTTTGGTATGACTTTCTTTTAACTGGACATTTCTGATAAAGTAGTCCTGCTAACTTTAATTAACTGGCTAGATTGGCATTTGGGTGCTGCCAGTCTAGCCATTTCTTACTGCGGCATTGTATATTTTTCTGGGCATCTGTGATAAAATTATATGATGTAATTCAAGTCATTTATAACGCGCCTGTACACAAGTGTACACAAGGGGGGGATGATAGAGGGAGGACAAGACAAACGATCTCACTAGGCCTTGTATCATTGCCAGAACGAGAAGTGCAAGGGAAAAGGGAGCAGGGAAGTGCAAGTGAGAGGGAAGGGGAAAACAGTGCAGCAATGCTCTCAGTAAGTGCAGCCAGGGCAGAGCAGCTATTGGTTGTGCAAGGAGAACAATGGACTGCAGGGTTACAGCTACAGCCCCTAAGTGCATGGTAGGCCCGGAGGCAGTGCAAGGGTGACCAATCAAGAAAGAGCCTGAACTCAGAGAGACTCTGAGGGTAGCCAAGCAGCCAGTCAGTACAGCAGACAGGTAGGTCAGGTAGGTCAGCAGGGGGGAGAGAGAGCGAAAGCAGCAGAGAACAGGAAAGCTTTTAGCTGCTTCCGAAACTTCAGGTTGTCCGCCTCAAGTTTGAGAGGGGCAGGGAGGCCATTCCAGTTGGAGGCACCAGCAGAGGAGAGAGGTCTACCCCCACTCTCTGCCTGGAGAAATGTCTAAACCTTAGAGAGTTGGAGGTAGCTGAGTGAAGGGTTAGAGAAAGAAGGTATTTTGGAAGAGAGCATTGGATTTAGTGTGGGCACTGGCCCCAGAAAGCCTTGTGGGCAATGCAAAGGTTCTTGAACTTGATCCTTGCAGCCAGTGGAGAGATTTCAGGGCTGGAGAAATACAATCCCAGGGCTTGAGGCCAAGGCTAAGTCTTGCAGTCCTGTTCTGGATTATTTGCAGATGACGGAGACTAGAGGAAGACAGATTGAGAAAGTGGCTGTTGCAGTAGTCCAGCCTAGAGACAGTGAACTTCTGGTGGAGAGTGAGAAAGGGAAGAGTCCCTTTGAGGAGGAGCAGCTGGTAGTGGGACTTCTTGGTGATGTCCGAGATGTTAGGAGAGAAAGAGAGTGTGGCGTTGAAGATGACACCAAGGTTTTTTGCCTCGCAGATAGGCAAAGGAAGAGGGCCCAAGGTGGTCTGCTATAGTGAGAGAGGAAACGCAGTGGCAAGGGTCCCAATGAGAAGGATCTCTGTCTTACTGGCATTAAGGCAGAGATCATTGGAGGCGCACCAATCCTGAATCGTGGATAGACAGTCAGGAATGAGCAAGAGAGGAGAGGAGGATGAGGGGAGCCTGAAGGAAAGCTGAGTCATCCGCACAACACTGAAAGTTAGAGGATAAGGTAGAGATCAGGGAGGCCAAAGTGGCCAAGTAGAGGTTGAAAAACCAGCGTGAGAGGATAGAGCCCTGGGGAATGCCACAGGTAGAGAGAGGTGGCGGAGAGGATGGGACCACGATCGACCTGGGAGCGGAGTGGCGGTCCAAGTGGAAGTAGGTCAGTCACTCTAGGGTCTGATCTGTGATGCCCAGGTTCTCACAGAGTCGATTGATCAGGATGGCGATGTTGACCCTGTCGAAAGCAGAGGAAAGATGAAGGATGAGAATAGAAGGAATGCTGGAATCAAGGTTAGAGAGCAGCACAGGTGTTAAGGAGAGCAGTTTCCATGCCTCTGGCAGCTCTGAAGCCAGACTGATGGTCATGGAGACAACCAACAGATTCAGTGTGGAGAGTAAGCTGGGAGATAGCAAGCTTTTCCAAGAGTTTGCTCAGGAAAGGTGGAGATTGAGCGATAGTTTTCCGGGCAGGTAGGATCAGCAGACTGCTTCTTGAGGAGTGGGTGCACAAGGGAGTGCTCAAAGGGAGAGGGGAACATTGCAGTGGCGAAAGAGTGATTACAGAAATCGGCCAAGGCTGGAGCGAGGGTGTCAATATGGGCTTTGATGGTTCTGGAGGAGCAGCGGAGCACCTGTTTGGACGACACTTTCATAGATCGGACTTGTCTAGAAACCTCGTTAGGTGTTGTCAGAGAGAAAGAGGAAAAAGGAGGAGGAGAGAAGAGATGGCCAAAATGGGCCGAGAGAGGAAGAGGACATAGAGGACAGGATGTCCTGAGATTTAGCAGAGAAATGAGAGGCCAGAGCTGTACAGAGGGCATGGGAGGGAACAGAAGAGGTATAGACCACAACAGGATTGACCAGTTCCTTGCAGATTTTAAAGAGTTTGGCCGTGTTGTTCGAGGCCATGGAGACACATGCTTTATTGTGTGCTCTCTTCTTGATGAGTGTTATTGCTTTGACTGGCATTTTGCTGAAAACAGTCTAGGTATGTCTAAATGTGGCCTGGCATTCTGTACTATAATGTTATTACGTGTTTACACTGGTCTACATTGTGCAGCCAGTTGGAAGCATTAATGTTCCTGTGCACTGTTGGTGACTTGCATGTATTGGATTGTGTTACCCTACAAAACAATTGCAAACACTCTGGCTTTATAGCCAATTTATCTCAGAAAGTGTGCTGTATATTGCATTAAAACACATATTTATATCTTTTTCCTAGTGCAGTGTGCGGCATACCCCTTCAGCAACACGTTCATGCGTATTGTGCAAGCGTGACAGTCTAGGCCGGGCCAGAGTGTGGCGCAACCTGTGATTTGTTGCCGAGTTGGGGGGCCCCCTCAGCATGGCTCGCAGGGGGGCCCCCACATTTTGTGTTACGCCACTGCCGCGGACAGTGCGAGTGTTCTGAAATGTTCGTACATAAACGAAAATGGAGGTGTCCTGAAAAACACCACACCTGTTCGTACTGTTCGCTAGCAAGTTGAAACTGTTCTAAGATCACACATGGTGTCCTGAAATGTTCGTAAAGAAACAAAAATTAAAGTGTTCTAAAGAACACTATATCTGTCCGTAATGTTCGCTATCAACTTAAAACTGTCCTAAGAACACAATTGGTGTCCTGAAATGTTCGTAAATAAACGAAAATGATGTGTCCTGAACAACAGTACAACTGTTCGTAGTGTTCGCTAGCAACATGAAACTGTACTAAGAACACACGCGGTGTCCTGAATTGTTCGTAAACAAACAAAAATTAAAGTGTCCTAAAGAACACTATACCTGTCCGGTACTGTTCGCTAGCAAGTTCAAACTGTTCTAAGAACGCTATTGGTGTCCTGAAATGTTCGTACGTAAAGGAAAATGGAGGTGTCCTGAAGAACACTATACCTGTTCATAGTGTTCGCTACCCAATTGAAACTGTTCTAAGAACACAATTGGGGTCCTGAAATGTTCGTACATAAACTAAATTACACGTGTCCTGAAGAACACTATAACTGTCCTTACTCTTCGCTACCAAGTTTAAACTGTTCTAAGAACACACGCGGTGTCCTGAAATGTTCGTTTCACGTGTGACACACTTTTAATTACTTCAGAACCCGAACAGTGTCCGTAGGACATCAATGCGCATGCGCTAACCAATCTCCGTGCACTTGGTGTCCTGCGGACAGGCGCTTCCTTCACGGACTAGTTAGCAAACGGATCATATGACCGCGCCCACGCTCATCGTGTGTCCTGAAATGCGGACCGTGTCCCAGAACAATTTAAAAGTACATTTTCAGTTAATCCATAATATTTTTCAATAAAATCTCACCATGCCACAAGTCCCACATACCAATCTTGAGTTTCTATATACCTTTTGAAACTTTCCGATCCTTTTTTTGTGTTCGATCTGTCCGCGCACAGTGCGCATGTCCGCGGACCGCGCACAAGCACCCCTATAAAAGACCACGCCCAAGAGCTTATTCCCATTGTGTTTCTGGCTATTCTTCACAACACAGTGATTTTTGCTGCCACCTGCAGACTACACCATCATCGAGATGGCATCCTTGGCTGCTGAACTGCCACTTGGTGCTGCACCTGCTTCAGCACCACCACCCCCCCCTCCACCACCACCACCTCCCCAAGGGCCTGAAGAGGGGAACAGGACTGAGGATGCGGAGGAGGAAGAAGAGGATGATGAGAATGAGGCAGAGGAAATCCCTACTACCCGCACTAGGCGTGAGTCTTGGGTGTGGCGGTTATTTACCATTCATGAGAATGGTCCTAAGGCTCGTGCGAACCATGTTACCTGCAATGAGTGCAAAATGATACTCAGTCGCGGGAAGCACGGTAACTACAGCTTTGGGACCACTACTATGAAGCGACACCTGAGGTCATTTCACTCTGGGGCTATTCGCAGGGTTGTACCTTGCGAAGAACGTAGCAGGTTGATTTCCTCTACTTCATCCTCTGTTTCTGATCCTGTCACCACAAGGACCACCTCTGTGGGACAGCGTCTTTCTCAAGCTGCCTCACAGGACATACAGAATGCTGATGACCCTTACCTTTCGAGGGTCACAGTTGTATGTATGTACTGTGACACAGTACTCTGCAGGGGGGAGCGACTTCGGAGTGCTTTTGAGACTATCGTCTCAGAGCACGAGAAGACCTGCTCACTACCCAAATAAAACCCACTCTACATCTTCCTCTCTCAGCTCGTCCTTTCTTATCCCTGTGGTTGGTGTCCCCCCTTTTACCCTCCTTTACCCTCCTCTCCTAGTGTGTCGTGTCTGAAAAACTAAAAAAAATACAAAATTACAAAAATCAAAAAAAAATAAGGCTCTTTTCAGAGCCGCCTTTCCCAGTTAAAAAATAGAAGTGAAAATAAATGAAGCAGGGCTCTTGGTAATTTTTAGCAGTCCGCGGACAGTTCGCGAACATTAAAAAAATTGGGTTGCTACTCCATCACAAACATTGTAACGTTCTCTGGAAAGAAGTGGTGGCTCTGAAAAGAGCCTTTGGGTGGTGTTTGTAAGTCAAAAATTGTAAATGCTTAACATCTACTTCAAAATCGTTGTTGTAATTCCAAAAAAGGTTGCAATGCATTTTGTACATTTCTCAGAAAAATCTGATTGCCAGCATAAGTAAGATGGACTCCATCTCTGCGAAAAATGTATGTACTACAAAACATAATATTTTCATTGTGAAAAGAAGACATGCCAAAATCTCTTAGAAAGCCACAAACAGCCTTATTAACATTGCGCCTTGCTTTTTCCATTTGTGGACCAAATGAAGAAGAACGAAGCCACATTTGTCTCTGCGCAATCCGTGAAAATATCACTTGAGAATTAGGAAACATGTCCATAACCTTCCTAAGTCCTTCTTTCATAGCAAATTGCAAAGAAATTCCAGTCACATGTCCTAAACTGTTCCCTCCACAATGAATTACAATTATGTCTGGATGTTGCTCTGTCTCCAAAGTAGCACAGAGAGGTAGCAAGTCCAACCACTTCATTCCACGTACTCCATGCCAGTGTACTTCCACATGTGGGAATCCAAGATCTACAGCTACTCCACAGTTTTCTGCATGCACCTTCAACCAATGTATCCACGAATCTCCTAAAATCCAAACAATCTGTTTTCTGAAACACACAGCCATAGCTATCGTTTGTTCTCTCAGCAAAAAGAGTATCTGAGAAAATCTCTCCTGGCACAACACACCCACCAAACTTTCCTGACCAATCCCTTTCAGTGCTTATTCTCATTTGCATGACTTCTGAACCCAAAAATCCCCGGATGTAACTCCAGATGTCCGCGAACTACCGCCATGTCCGTGGACATATCGTAACATGAACAGCCCTTCTACCATTTCCACTACACTCTCTCTGCCATTCCCTCATTGGATGTACCTCAAAAATCACATGACCATGCACCAATCACAATCAAGACCTCTACATCTAACTGCATCATCATAGATCAGCACTGCAAATGTACTCTGAATCTCTCTGAGTACAAGTGTCATATCATTGGCAAGCAGCATCTACCAGAAATACTGTACAAGTCTTCAAGATTTCTACTTGCAGCTCCATGCATATCCATATGCATGAACACAAACTTCAGGTATGCATATTTTCTGTATAGTAGATGACATAGCTCTCAACCATTTTTGTTTTACAGGCGGGTGAAATCACCCGATTTTGTTTTTGGCGGGTGAGACGCCCATTGGAATGAATGGGCGTGCAGAAGGCTTGGCGGGTGAGTCTGCCCTTTACAAGGCGTGTGACACCCGCCAAAAGCGTGTGAGTTGAGAGCTATGAGATGAACACATTTTCAAACAGACTTTTACCTTGTAAAATCTGTAAAATGAATTTACTGTACTTTTTTCAATTTCCTAAAATCAACTATCACTTATAAACCTTTATACTTTTTACTTTCTTTATACACACACACTCAAATCATGTTAAACTAACATTTTTTAAATGAAATATATAGACTACATATATTCAAACAAAATTGCATGCAAACACAATCTATGTTTAAACCTTTATAAAAATACTTATACAATTTCATATTTTTTGTTTTTATTTATTCATTTACTTAATTACTTTAAATTAGAGATGACATTGAGGCGCTATTACCTACAACAGTTTACTTACAGAAATAGTGGTATTCACTAAAATATTATAAATTTCACAAGACATCGTAAAGATATTTTTTTTTGCTACAGTTAGTCATTCAATACAATTTGTTCATTAAGAACATATCATATTTACTGAACTGATGCAATGTATCTTATGTAAATAAATTAATTTAATGGTTTTACAGAAGGCACTGAGGATTTCAATTAAAAAAATCAATATCTAAATTAAAAACAGTGCTATATACAAACAAAGTTACTAATTTGAAGCTTTTACAATTGCAGTGAAGACCAGTTTCCTGAAAAGAAGCAGCCGAATTCGAAGAAGAAAGAAAAACTAAGAAGTTACCTGTTAATTTAAAAAAAAAGTAAGTAAAATATCACCATAATATTTGTATTGTTAATCAAATATACTATAACATTAATACAAGCTATTTTGGTTTCTTAAAATAGAGATTTTGTACCATTTTGTCCAAAAATTTCCATGTCGTAAACAGCGATTTACAACCAGAATGGCCCATAAATTTCTATTTTGGACACACAAATTAGCCAACTGAACCACTACAATTTTCATATTATAGAACAATTACATTTACTATTTGTACTTTTCCACACCACTAGCTTACTTTTTTTTTGTCATCTGAACCCCAGTTTAGTGACACATAAATTCAAGAATACCTACCCCTACTAGTTTTAGTTCCCAATGCACAATCACACACCATTACATACATCTTTATCATCTTACTCAAACACTCATGCACACAGCACACATACATTCCATCACCCCGACCCATATCTTCTTTATTTTTTTCAACAGACCCTAAAGAATGCCTACCAAAAGACAACTCCGTAGAAAGCAACGCAAAATTAGAGCAAATGAAAATAAAGGTGTCCAACATAAGCATCCATCTCTAGCAGAATTTGTAAAAAAAGTTGAAACAAAACAGCTAATACAATCATTTAGTGAAACACAAGAAGTTTCAAGTACAACAACTTCGCTTCCTCTATCAAAATGTAAAACAAACCAAAAAACAATTAACAGAAAATCAGCTATCAGTACAGATAAAACTACATCTTCAAATTTTAATATAGTGCAAAGTAAGCATACCAAGAAAAGTATTTTAGCGAAAATATACCGTCACAAAGTCCTTCAAAATCTTATAAAAACAGGAGAGAAATCAGGTTCAAAGCTTAAAACCTATCGTAGGAAATTAATCTTAGAAGCATTGATGGACAGTGCAATTCTTCTCAAAAGAAATTTATTTATTTTACTGTTAAACAAAATGAAACCACTAACAAAACTAATAACTAAATTACAAAAAAGACTTCTCAATAAGCGAAATGTCAACAGAAAGAACTTATTAAGTATCTGCGGAGGTGAATGGAATCACACTACGAGCACAGAACCATATTTTAATGATGAAGCGTACAAACAAAAGCAAACAAATACAATTGCCATAAATAGCAGTGGTCGAGGTTATGAAAAAGTGAATAATACCATAATGGAACAAGAAGTACTCCTTACAAAAATATGCCCTGTAAACTTAGAATTACCCCTCCATTCAGCTGAATCAGAACGTCTAGTGTACAAATGGCCATGCACGTCAATGTGTAACATTCCCA
This sequence comes from Ambystoma mexicanum, assembly GCF_040938575.1. Lineage (NCBI taxonomy): Eukaryota > Metazoa > Chordata > Amphibia > Caudata > Ambystomatidae > Ambystoma > Ambystoma mexicanum. The sequence continues at coordinate 393,893,251 of NC_090941.1, read as the reverse complement.
AACAATGTTTCAAATCTTTACACCAATTCCTCAATAAATATGTAAAAAGCAAAGACAAAATCAAAATTAAATTACTGCAAAATATAGATACCTGTCCAGTGCGCAAGTACACAGGACTACAAGGACATTCATTGGCCTGCATTACAGGACCTACTTGTAAAACCACTTTCCATGATATCAAAAGGATATCAACACATCATTCAACTATAAGAAATCTAGTCTATAAACTGTACTATGCTAAAAGTCCTGCTTTAGCACTAGCAAAGTTAAATAACATCCTTCTACATGGTACAGCAAAAGACCTACTTGAAGAAATTTACTATATCCAGAAAAAATATTTTGGAAGTGAAAGCCATTTACAGAATGAAATAGCTTTAAACCAATTAAGCAACAATTCTACACATGGCAACCTTTTGCTAAACAAATACAAAAAAGAAATACTAAAATTTAAAAGTACATCAGCTGAGGTATAAAACCATGTATGTGTTTGTTGCAGTAGAATTTTTTATAAAAGTAACACAAAAACTGTGGACCTATCATACAAAATAGAAGACAATGAAGATTCTAAATGGTTTGAATTAGCTCTCTACCTTCTAGCAGAAAACAAATATGAAATAACTGAGCCCTTAATACTTTGCAGTTATTGCACTACAAAACTTGACAACAACTAAACTCCTTCACGTTCTATCACAAATAATTTGGAATTACACCCAGTACCAAAACCTCTACAACAACTTAATTTATATGAGAGCATCATAAATCAAACAGTACACCCATTTCAAGCAATAATACGCCTTCAACCAAAAACAGCAAAATTACCTCCCTCTGAATTGGTAAAAGGCATTCGTGGAAAAGTAGTTTATTTACCATTAAATCTAAAAGAAAATGTGCATACTCTAGGAGTGCAACGTCCAATGCAGCAATCTTTAATTATATTAGTAAATGGAGTACCTACAAAAGACAAAAAAATATGGCAACAGCTGGTAGATTTATATAAAGTTAGACAAGCCTTCCAATATCTTAAAGAGAATAATGAATATTACAAAGAAATTAATATTGAAGAAAACTTGAAAGATACAACTGAAATAATTCAAGAAACACAAGAAGCTGGTCAATTTGAGCTACTAGATCCTGCTACAATATCAAATACTTTAGACCAGTATACAATTCATCCTTTGCACTGTAATGACACCGTACAAGATGTACTGGAAACTTACCAAATGCGTCAAACAAAAGGATCGCAAATCAGTATATGGGAAAAAAGTATAGAAGCACATGCTTTTCCTCTACTCTTTCCAACTGGCAAAGGAGGAAGGTATGATGATAGACCTATTCAAATATCAGCTTCAGAATACCGCTCATTACGGATGTATTCTGAAGATCCCAGATTTAGACAAAATGTGGAATACATATTCCACCTACTCTTTGAAAGTGAACTAGCAACTTTATGTTACGGAGTTGCACACATATTAAAATCAGGATCACACTTTCAAAATATGACAGCTACACAATTATTAGAGAAAGTGCAACAAAAGGATGAGGTTTTACAATCAAATATTACAAATCTATTAGCAAATATGCGTGGTACTAAAGAGTACTGGTTTCGACGTCATGGAGATGTACGTTGTATGATCAGAAACCTTGGCCCACCCACTTGGTTTGTTACATTAAGTTGTGCAGAATATGCATATGAAGATTTACATGATTTCCTACGCATATCAAATAAAAACAAAACAAACATAGATATTCTAACACCTGGAGAACTTTGTTCTTTGGATCCTGTTAATGTTTCAAGATATTTTCACCATCGCTTCATTGCTATGCTACATTTTATTTGTAATAAAACTGTTCCTCCCCTTGGAGAAGTGCAACACTTCTTTTGGAGAAAAGAATACCAAGCCAGAGGAGCACCACATATCCACATGCTTTTATGGATTAGAGATGCTCCTAAATTTGGTCAAGACAGTGATGCCACTGTTTTACAGTTTATTGAAAAATATGTCACTTGTCAAATTCCATCAGAATCCACAAATAGTGATCTTTGTGCACAAATTTTACAATTTCAAAGACACAAATGTGGAAAATATTGTAGTCGCAAATACAAAAACAAAGGCAAATACTACACCAAATGCCGATTTGGTTTCCCTAGACCAATTACAAATACAGGTCAAGTAAACAACCTCATGTCTTCAGTTAGACATACTGTTAAAGGAAAGTCACCTAAAAATACATATTACATAAAAAGAAAAGAAGAAGAAAAATATATCAATGATTATAATGCAATCATTGCCCACTTATGGAATGCAAACATAGATGTGCAGTACATTGCAGACAATTCTACTGCAGTTGCACGATATGTCACAGTATACTTAACTAAAGCAGAAAAGACAGAGCTCCAAGACGTCTGGAATGACCTGTTATCAGATAAAACAGTATCTCAGAAATTATACAGGTTGGGCATAAAAATGCTCACCCATAGAGAATGTGGATCTTATGAAGCAGCTGATCGTTTAACTGGTACTTCATTGTATGGTAAATCTGAAAATATAGTATGGCTAAGTCTTGGTCCAGCTAAATCTAGAAAAAGAGTTCTAAAATCATATGAAGATATAGAAACAATAGCCAAACATGATCCCAACAGCCAAGACATTTTAAAAAACAATTTGTTGGACACATACTACCCAAACCGAAGTAATACTTTGGAAAACATGTGTCTATACCAAATAGCCCAAAACTACACATACAAAATTAATATGAAACCCGATGAAAAAAAAGGTAAATATAGAGTGACAGACTGTGAAGGCAGCTTAGTTAAACTCACTAAACCAAATTTAATTAATCATATCAAATTGTCATTGGAGACTCCTCAACATAAAGAAGTATATTACATGTCCCTGCTACAACTCTTCAAACTATGGAGAAAAGAAGAACAATTACTAGATAACTATGACTCATATGAGGATGCTTTCAAAGCAAATGAAAGCACTATAACTGATGTAAACTTTACACAGTACAAAACAATGTTGCACAATGAACAGCAACATGAAGAAGAACTCCAAGCTCAACTAGATAAGGATACTCCTGACAGTAGTCAACCTTCTGTAACAGGAAGCCAAGAACCACTGGAGAACCATTAATAACAAATGAGGCAGAATTAGATGTGATAGAAGTAGAAAACACCATGTGTCAGTATGAAGATAAGGACGACTTAACTATACTACAATCAAAACTAAACAATGAGCAAAGTAGCATTTTTCAAGAAGTAACAAAACAAATTGCACATGGTGTAAAACATGAAAATAAAGAATGTTCCTGCCATAATTATAAACCTATACTACTGTATGTCAGTGGTGAAGCTGGTTCTGGCAAAACATTCCTAATCAAAATCATTAGTAAGTTCCTTCAACAATTGACAAACAACAAACTGTCAGCTGTTGTCACTGCCCCCACAGGTTTAGCTGCCTACAACATAGGTGGTGTTACATTACACTGATTACTACTATTACCAGTAGAACACCAGAACAAATTAGACTATTACAAACTTTCTGCAGAAGCTGCAATAGAATTATGCAGAGTATTGAAACAAATGAAAATGCTACTAATAGATGAAGTGAGCATGGTCTCCAACCTGATGTTAGCTTTGATTCACCTCAGATTACAAGAAGTACTCAAAACAGACTATGAAGAGCTCTTTGCAGGAAAAAACATTATTGTTTTTGGAGATCTGCTTCAATTAACACCAGTAAAAGGTGAACCTATTTTTAAAACATTAGGGCACAAACTCTGCCGTAAAACTGTTGGCAGCATTGGAAATGTCAACCTTTGGCAACATTTCCAATACAGAGAATTAACAGAAAACATGCGCCAATCTGCAGATCTAATTTATGCCAACATTTTAAAAAGTTTGAGAGTTGGTATACTTTCTAAAGAAGCAGAAGCAACATTGAAAACCCGGCACATTAATTCACTTTATGGCGATAATGCATGTGCTACAGATGTTATGGAACAATTAGCCCACAAAAATGTCAATTGTATGGCCTTAATGCCAACTCTTGCAAGCTGTTTCAAATTCAATGAAATCATGCTAAGTAAAGAAATGCAACCAATAATGGAAATTAGCGCTACAGACAAACTAGATGTACATGGTATGATACTACCCATGTGTGACCAAGCCACAACAAGACTAAATAATTTAGAAAAATCAATCTCAAACACAGCAGGCTTAGAAAAGATGTTAAAATTATCCTTAAATTGCAGAGTAATGCTTAAACTTAACCTTGACATGGACCAAGGACTAGTTAATGGAGCACTGGGTACAGTTGTTGGCTTTCAAACATACCCACGTGACAACAAAATTCAGTTTGTCAATATACTCTTTGACAAACTTTCAGAAGTAAAACGGATAGGACGCTCAGCAGCTAGATTCCTTCTCTTCAAAGATATGTATGTACGCAGAGAACAATTTTCTCTAACTCTTGCATACACAGTCACAATTCATAAATCGCAAGGTCTTACCCTAGACAAAACAAATGATAGATATTGGTAACACAGTCTTTAAAGAAGGCATGAGCTACGTAGCACTATCACGCTTACGTACACTTGACGGTCTATTTCTAATCAACTTTGATGCAAGTAAAGTAAACGCTGATATTCCTTGCATTTTAGAATATAATAGACTTCGCTCACTATACACTCCCCATCTAAACACATATTCTGTTCCACAAAAACTAAAACGTTGTAAAAGAAAACTAAATCAAACAGAAATGCAACAGGACGTCACTGCAAATCCTCCAAAGAGAGTAAAAGAAACTAATACTTCATCAAGTACCACAAACAAAAAAGAATCAATTAGAGAAAGTAAACCAGGTACTTTAAAGAAGGAAGACAAACTCCAAAAAAGCAGTTAGATACAGAACTACCTGGACCATTTAAATTCTCAAATATAGTTGGTGTAAGTTGCTATGCAAATGTAGCAATGAATATTCTATTTCAATTACCACCAATTGTTGACAACATTTACTCACACAGTACAGACCCATTGTGTTTGCAAATGTTAGTACTTCACAGAAATGCAGCAAACAATCCTGACAACACATAGTGTTTTTGGAATAAGACGACAATTGGACTACTGTGCTGGAATGGTGAAATTCACTATAAACTCACAGGAAGATCCACAAGAATTTCTAATATACTTACTACAAGTACTGGAAAACAAAAACATACCTATAAATGAAATCTTTCAGATTTCATACATGTGGAAACATACATGCACTCTCTGCAACAATGTGACACAAGAAGAAATCCCCAATGAATGCTTCATATATATATCAATACCAAATTGTGAATCCATTCCATTTCAGCAACTTGTACAAAATGCAAACCATGGTAGATTATGCTCTACCTGCAATTCAGATAATCGCTCCACGTTAGTAATACAAACACATAGTAAATACGTAATACTAATGCTTCTACGTTACAATGCAGATGGTACCAAAAACAACTGCAAGCTGACTGGATTCACACATGGTCAAATATCACTTGGTAAGAAAACCTTCACAACAATAGGTATAATCTACCACGCAGGAGCCACAACCAATTCAGGGCACTACACTGCATACATAAAAAAGAAATGTGGATGGTTTGAATGTAATGATAGTACCATTACTCTAAAGCAGAGATTACCATCAAATCTTACAAACGCTTATTTGATGTTCTTAAAACCATAATTTGATAAATAAACTGTATTTAAACCTTTAAAGTAAATTTGTGTTACAAAAATATAAACTGTTAGAATACTCCAAAAGCTATCTAACTGCTCAAAGATTCTACAACAACTAATCAGATGAATGAATACCACTAAATTAGACCAAACAAAACACAGTTAGAATACGCCAATTGGTATCTAACTGCTCCAAAATTTTATAATATCAAAACAAATGAAGAATCTGTTACTGTTCCAAAAAAAATACAAAAAAGCAAAGTATAAAGCATTAGCCAGAAACAACAAGTGAACACTGAAAACAAACAAACAAATAAACTGTAGCATAACAGAAAAAGGTTTTTTTTAAATCCAACATGGATTTTTTTTTCTCCCACAGACCCAATGATTTTAGCAACAAATACAGAAACTGAGCAAATTGCACAGTACTCTGATTTGTACTCTACTAAATATGAGGGTCGAAAAAAAATAAAAGTATATTGCTTATACAATGTAATAAGTCATTACAAAATACTAATACTAACATGCTATTTTCTTTTATCACAGAAATGAAGAAGAAAAACATGGACTCCCATTACTAGACCAAACAGTAAGTATACAATAATAAGGACAACCATAGCAGCACATCACATCCATAGTATCTAATACCTTTGTTCCTTATACATTTGTTTTTCACCCAAAGTTATAAACAAATATGAATGTGATATGCTGCGGTGGTTGTTGCCAGGGCATAGAGTCTTGGGTGCATGGCCAAATGGCCATGCACCCAAGACTCTATGCCCTGGCAACAACCACCGCAGCATATCACATCCATAGAGTCAAACATTTCAACTATGATCTATGGGAACCTTTTAATGTCCGCGAACAATGTGAGTGTTCTTATAACACTTTGAACTTGCCAGCGAACAATACGGACACCGTTTTCAGGACACTCCCTACGAACATTTCAGAACAACGCGATAGTTCTTAGAACACTTTCAACTTAACAACGAACAATAAGGACAGCGTCCTAAGGACACCCCCTACGAACATTCCAGGACACCGGGAGTGCTCTCAAAAACGTCTTCAGAACACCCCCATCTTGTTTATTTGCGAACATTTCAGGACACCGCGAGTGTTCTTAGGGCACATTCAACTTGACAAAGAACAATACAGACAGCGTCCTCAGGACACCCCGTACGAACACTCCCCGGTCACCGGGAGTGTTCTTAGAAGCGTCTTCAGAACACCACCATCTTGTTTATTTGCGAACATTTCAGGACACCGCGAGTGTTGTTAGGACACATTCAACTTGACAAAGAACAATATGGACAGCGTCCTCAGGACACCCCCTATGAACACTCCCCAGACACCACGAGTGTTCTTAGAAGGGTCTTCAGAACACCCCCATTTTGTTTATTTGCGAACATTTCAGGACACCGCGAGTGTTCTTAGGACAGACTCAACTTGACAGAGAACAATACGGACAGCGTCCTCAGGACACCCCCTACGAACACTCCCCGGACACCGCGAGTGTTCTAAGAAGCGTCTTCAGAACACCCCCATTTTGTTTATTTGCGAACATTTCAGGACACCGCGCATGTTCTTAGAACACATTCAACTTGACAGAGAACAATACGGACAGCGTCCTCAGGACACCACCTACGAACACTCCCCGGACACCGCGAGTGTTCTTAGAACAGTTTCACTTTGCTTGCGAACAAAACAGACACATATTGACTCCTTAGAACACCCCCTAGTCAGTTTATTTAGAAAATTTCAGAACACCCGTGATGTCCGCAAACAAATCGAACACAAATAGAACATCTAACACATAAAAAAACACAACTTTCATCCTATCTCACACAATCCCACCCTCCCCAAACACTCCTACACACCAACACACTCTACAAAATACACATTTTGAACAAAGTTTCACCGCGCTGTCCGGGGACGTCGGGGAATCCAATATGGCGGGCACTACCGAAAAATCTGACGCGCTTCACGCTCCACACCGTCCAATCAGCGAACACTTTGCATGTCTGCGAACATCACGCAAGCCAATCAGGACACTTTCCGCGGAGCGAACATGGAAGTGTATCCGCAAACCGAACACAGATATCACTAATTTTTTTGACCTACTTTTTGGTCATTTTAAAAAAAAACTACTAGACGAATTTTCACCAAATTTGCAAAAGCACGCTTTCGGGACCAAGCCGTTGCTCCTGGTCCAAATTTGGTGGAAATCCGTCCAGCGGTTTGGGCTGTAGAGGCGAGCAAACATTTTTTCCCATTCACTCTATGGAGAGTGAGTATAATGTATACAAATATGAGCATATAGAGGGAAGGTAGAGTAATAAAAATAAAACTATGACAAAGTGCTGATAACCATAATGATTATCTTCATGCACAGAAAGGATTGCTCTCTTTCAAGCCTGTATCTTCCGCTATGTACATGTTTCATATGATGTGACAGGACCCCAAGTCTACAAATATAGTACCTTTTTTTCAATTTTTACTTCCTGACTGTTACTGTAGAAAACTATGTGGCTTCGATATGTCAGTAAAGGATAAAAAGGGAGAGCCAGCCATGTGATGTCATCAGTTATGTCATCAATGACATTTGTGATGTCATCTTTGATGTCCTGGGTGTTAGTGTTAGCAGTGCACGGTGGCGCGAGTTATGGTTGCTTATGTTACCATAACTGGCGAATTTCAAGGGTTTTTCGGTTTTACTTGGAACCATAACGTCCCTTTAACAAAGTTTTTTCACTGAATTTCATAGGTTTTTAGTAGCACAACTTAACCATAATATCCCTGACATGTAACATAGAACATACTAACCCCCTCGTAGTGATTTTCATGTCCGCGGACTACCGCCATGTCCGCGGACACATCGAAAATCTGAGCGTGGTGAATGTAAATTTAAATAGTGTGCCCCATTTCCCCTTTGAAGTTGGCTCTGAAAAGAGCCGTTTTTTTTTTTTTTTACAGATGCTTGACAGACACCTGTTATTTTATATTTTTTTTCTTGTTTTTTTTTCTTACTTTACTCCTAAAATCTTCACATAACCTTCTCCAAAGCAACCCTTACATTCCAAAATAGAAAGGCATTTCCGGTAAAAGATAAACAAATGACATCTTCTAAAAAAAAAACAGCATTACTGGCATCAATATTCTCATTGTTACAGAAGAACATACCAGCTCTAAGCATGAAGGCACACATGCCTCGGTTCATGACACACCTAGCAATGTTTTGCTGAGGACAAAAAACTGAACTATTGTCCCATATTGCCCTAGGTAGTAATCAAGAAAAAATTACTTTCGCATTTGGAAGGATCTTCATTACGGCTTGAACCAAGCGTTCCAAATCAGCCAACAAAGTAGGGGCACTGACGTTGCCCAAATGGAAAGCACCATAGTGCAAAACTACCACATGCGGACTGTTCATCGTGGCCATATCCGCACAAACTTGTACAATTCCCTGTACATTGCAATCAGGCACAGTGCTCCACACCACCTCCACTCCTTTCACATCAAAGTTATTTGCAACATGCCTGCATTCAGCGTACTGCTGTAAACCATGCACAAACATATCTCTGAGCACCAACACCCTGACTTTCTCCACTTCTGCCATCTTCACCACACACAGTCTCTTTCAACACAAATCCACAACCTCAACATCTGATTGGCTGATCCATACAGTCTTCTTTCCATGTTGGATTTCCTGGAAAAACCCGGATTTACCACGCCCTGTCCACGAACAGCCGCGGTGTCCGCGGACGGCGTCCACTTTACTCTCTGTACCATTCCCTCATTGCATACAGCTAAGCAATCACACAATACGAATAACGTCCTCAGAACACCCCCATTTTGTGAATTTTCGAACATTTCAGGACAATTATCATTTAATTAATCTACATATTAACATTACAAATATTATACTTTTATCTTGTACTCTGCACACAATGCTATCTTTCTCCATTAGTAGCTCAGTATACTACATAGAATCCCATAATACAATGCTATTTATTGATATAAATGCATCGTTCAAAGCACTAATAACGGTATGATATTTATTGCAATATCCTTGACACTTTTTTCGGAACATTATAATAAAAATCCCTAGCACACAAATTCCATGAAAAGTACATACACATGTGATGTTATTAGTGATTTCATCAATGACATTTGCGATGTCATCTTTAATGTCCTGGGTGTTAGTCTTAGCAGTGCATGGTGTTGGCGCGAGTTATTTTTCATAGCTTACCATAACTTGCTATTTTCAGGGGTCTTTCGGCTGTACTTAGAACCATAACGTCCTTTAAACAAACTTTTTTTAATATCACGCAAACAATATACAAACATGGCGTGCAAAACCAACTTCTACAGATGGCTTTACACAGAATGTTGCAAAGTAAGAATGTATGCTAGTTCACAGTGAAGGTCAGCTGCTTCCATTTTTTTCTCAGGCCCCGGAGAGGCTCACGAAGCAGACTATAAGGTTGTATTGTGTTTTGACCTTGACAGACAGAGATTGTGATGAAAGACTTCTCTTGAAGGAGTGTTGCTAAAACGTACGAGAAGATAAAGATGACATTTCTGAAATGAAACCACTTTTACATATTATATCACTATGCGAAAAATCGTTGGCACACACGGAGTCGTATTTTGGGACTGCACCACTTGTAGACAATGGAAATTGCAATTGTTCTGTAAGTAACCCTTTAGATTACTTTATACCAAATATAATTACAATAGCGTAGCATTAAAGACATATGAAGTTGAACTTGTTCGTTGAAAGTGGCATAATGTTTTCTAATGCGCACTATCACCGCCGAATTGATCCCCTGTCGTTTAGAGGGCTCTGAAAAAGGCAGACGACACAGAGTGGGTTAATATAAATAATTTAACCGGTCTATAGGCGGTCAAGCGCTCTACTCGCTGTGCCACTTCACTGTAGCCTGTCAAGTGGAACAGCGAGTACAGCGCTCGCTTTGACATCCATGCACAGCTTGCTAACGCAAGTTCGAATCCCGGCAAGGCGAAACTCAGCCTTTCATCCTTCCGTGGTCGATAAATGAGCACCACACACTGTGGTTAATAATAAGCACCGCTTACATACCTCACAGTTCTTAGCGCTATATGAATGGGAAAATATTATTATTTTATTATTAACATACTCTGTTGCACTATCTTCGATAGCAAATAGTTTCACGCCCTAATAAATAAAATGATGATTTTTAATGAAGATCGGCTGGTGAGACTAATTTATGTTTTTTAAAACAGGTACGTGGCCCCATTTTGTCTATGTCACGATTTACAGACTCCAGCGGATGGGGTCTTCAACTGCCAGGTGCAAGTCCAAATATGCAACTTCATGACCCTCACCATTTTATGGGACAATCGCCAAGGACCAATATGCCCTTACGCAGTACTAGCGGCTACAAACAACATACCAACCAATACGGTGGTCTAATGGCTCGTTGTTGGAGCAACCTTCCGATTATCAGAGAGACCATTTACTGCTTTTATCATAAACCAACAGCCTATCTACCGCAAAGGAACAACGCGTGGCTCCAAATAAACTTTTGCTGATCGACAGCAGAGACAATAGCAAATCGCTGAATATTCACTAAACATTTCATGTGAAATAAATGTACTTTACCAAATGTACAATCCTGCTGTTTACTTTTAAACCACAGTTTCATATTCCGAATTGTGGCGCACTGAGTTGTAACCCGATCTAACACTCTCTGTACCGCAAAGGAACATCGCGTGTCTCAACATGAACTTTTGCGGATCGACAACAAAGACAAATGCAAATTGCTGAATATTCTCTAAACATTTGATGTCAAATAAATGTACTTTACAACATTTACAATCTTGCTCTTTGCTTTTAAATCACAGTTTCATATTCTGAATTGTGGTGCGCTGTGTTGTGACATAATGTGTGTTGTCTTCCGGGTTCTGTGTAAAGTCGCGTAGTACTGGAGACGACTGGGCGCATTTCATTACACACCCTGTAACGTCACGGAGAAAGGCGGGGAATATGAATGCTTTGATAATATCAGGCTTATGGGCGGGAGATATGATTTAGTGTTGCAAAAGCAAGTCAGCCAGGTCAATAGCGCCAGTCATAGGATTATCACATAATGTCGACGCACACCACCCGGATTTATCGTTTCTTTAGTGGACAAACAGTCGGTTGACGCCCCTAGGAAATTGTACTATTAGTGAACAAAAGGAGTGCTCTTAAACCACTTTCACCCTGACAACGAACAATACAAACAACGTTCTCAGAACACCCCCATTTTGTGTAATTGCAACCATTTCGGGACACTGCGAGTGTTCTTAGAACACATTCAACTAGACAGATTACAATACGGACAGCGTCCTGAGGACACCCCCAGTTTGTGTATTTACGAACAATTAAGTACACCGCGAGTGTTCATAGCTCATTTTTACCTTCCTTGCAAAAAAAAATGACACATACTCCGTTAAACACCCCACCATTTAGTTTCTTTACAAAATGTCAGAACAGCCTTGTTCTCCGCTGACAAATCAAACGCAACAAAAAGGTCTAGCACATAAAAAAAACAAAGCATTGAACCTATCTCATACTCCCCAATCCTCCCCAAACACTCTTACACACCAACACACGGCACTAAATCCAATTTTTTATCCACGTTTCACTGCGCTGTACGCGGTCGACTGCGAATACAAGATGGCGGGCGCCACAGAAGATCTGACACGCTCCACGCCCCTCGCCGTCCAATCAGCGAACACGTTGCATGTCTGCGGACATGACGCAAGCCCATGGGCCAATCGGGGTGCTGTCCGCGGAGCGAACAGGGAAGTCCGTCCGCGAAGCGAACGCAGATATCACACATTTTTTTGCCTTACATTTTGGTCATTTTTAAAAAAACTACAGGACAGATTTACACCAAATTTACAAAAGCACGCTTTTGGGACCAGGCCGCCGCTCCTGCCGCAAATTTGGTGAAATACGTCCAGCGGTTCGGGCTGTAGCCGTGCGCAAAGTTTTTTCCCATTCAGTCTATGGGAAAAAAAAAGTTTTGGGACCCCCCCTATAACTTTTCCCCCCCTGGACGAATCCTCACCAAACTTTGCAAAAAATCCAGAGTGACCCAACTACTTTTTTTGCAAAGTTTGGTGAGGATCCGTCCAGGGAGAGCGAAGTTATAAGCCGCCCAAAAAGTGCTCTTCCTATGGAAACAGTAACTTAACCATAACTACATGGCCACTACCGTGGCCATGTAATATCCAACCCCAAGAAAAAATGAAAGCGAATTGCAGCTTTCTGGGCGGCACTCTCCTCAATCATAAAAATCAACTGGATGCGAGTAAAAGGATCTCCATCAGACGTCCTTTATTTTAGCAAACACAGTGGACAAGTAGCTTAAGAGAAAACAAAACAACAACGCGTTTCACCCTTACGGTTATATTTACCTTTACCAACCAGCCTGATTCCTGGTCCAGTGTGACCTGGGGGTATTTTGAGACGGGTGTGATATGAGTGGTATATCACTCAGAATATTGAAGCTATAGACACAATAAATAAGTATTTCATCTGTGCATTACATGCTAGGCTGAGTCCAGGGGGTTTTGCCTGATTGAAATCCTTAACACCTCAGATTGATTGATACTGCTTATGTACACTGATTGATTGTTACTGTTTAAGATCGCTGATTGATTGTTACTATTTATGAACGCTGATTTGCATTTCTGAATCTATGTATCATTGACCCTCCTATGTATAGCGCTTTGGACAAAGGCGCTATATAAATATAAAACACAATAAATACAAATACAAATACATTTACTGCCACACATTCTAAGTCCACTGTTTTGAAGGACACATAACAATGCCACCCTTCATGTACCATTCAGAACATGCCTGAGCCAGTTTCATTTCTGAAAACACATGCCATGCAGCCTTGTCAGTAACACAATGATCTTCAATTTCATCCTTAAATCAATCACCAAGGCCACCTGCACAGTACCATTGCTCTGCACACGTTCAGCTTCTAGATAAAAGGTAAAGGAGGACTATAACAAGTACCAGCACCGCAGAATAAGGGCATCATATGTATCTAGATGACACAGGAACATAAGCAGGGGCTGTGGGAACCCATTGGGCGAGTACAGCAGCGCTAAAGCTGTACAATATTATATTAGTACAGCACAATGAGTACATACCACTGACAGTGGTTGTTATCCCCACTTTTCCCTCCTAAGTTCCTGTCTTCTTGTCTTCCCCTCCCCTTTCCTTTAGCCACAATACAAAAAGGGGACCACCGAGGGAACCAAAAGACAAATTAGGATCTCACACCATTGTGCCAAAAGGGCCCAGGTGTCACTCTGCAGAACAAGAACGAAAGGGATGCAAGTGCAGCAAAGGAGGGCGGGGGGGGGTAACACATGCATATGCAACATTTTTGGTGCCTGTCAGATGGCAAGGACAGCGCGGCACAACCAAACAAAAGGCCTACGGCCACACAAAGCTAATAAAGGATCCATGCCAGCAAGGGTCTCCAATTCACACATCACTTCAAACGGAGCGCAAAGGAGACATTCTGCGACCGCAGAACACTTCTACTTTTTCACCCAACACACCCACCCAGAAAAATAAGAATAAAAAGACGAAACACAGACACAAAAAAGAATGACAGTACAACAAACTTTGTCACACAGTCTTGGGAAAAGAGAGCGGCATGGGCCAGGGGTACACCCACTGCCCTCATGCCCAAAATGACTTTTACATGTTTTTAATGCAAAATGTTATCAATTACATTTTATTTTGATATACGTAATTGTTCAGTAAAGTCCACAGCCTTTTATTGCCAACACTACCTACAATGTGTCAGTAGCAATTGGACAAACAACTAAACAAGGTTGGGAGTAGGGAGTAATAACACAAGAGGCCCATGGGGCCATCGCTGCTCCTCAGCTTGTAGGGTAAGCACAACAGGCCTGGGACAACATTTAATTGATTCATACATATGTTCCTTGCAGGAACAAGGTCTTCAAAGGAGAGTCTGCACACACCAGCACTGCGGTGTCCATTTCCACAATAGTCACGGTGCATAAGATACCTTTCTGGTGCACATGGTGTACCACACCTTCAACATCTCCATCCACTCTGCCCCCGTTTGAGCACAACATCACAGCTGCCAACTGCCGTTGATACTAGACAGGGGTATGTAAGGGTAAGGCGAGTGCCATAGACCAATGCATGTGTAATCGCACGCCACTATTTAACAATACGCTTATATGTTTGAAAGTGTAGTGCACTTATAGAATTGTCTCACAACTGTTTAACTGCAACTGTTTGTAATATTTGTATTTATTTTTTGTTTTGTTTATCCAGTACAGGTTTTTTTTCCCAATGACTCAATTCCATAATATGTCATAATAAAAACACTTTATACTCAAACTACATTACGGACACAGTGCATATATTCTAGGGGGCATGGCCATTAGCCATTTCCGCCAGAATCTAGCACTAACCACAACACAATTAACTGTATAACAAATACATATCATACACGGTGAACTAATGGAACTCATTTACACCCCCTGTAATCTAAATGATATCTGCAAGATGTTGGCAGACATAGTAGATAAAACATGGCAGTTTATTGACTTTTTAAGGCCATATCCCAGCCGATCCTCATCACCCCACACCTCACCAAATATTGGTTCATTAGTTTGACAAGTACAATGTTGTGTTTCTTAATATGTTTTGTACTGCAATGTCTGCGTACACCTTGAATAGTCCGCAAATCTAACATGGCGGGCGTCTCCAAAAATCTAACATGCCTCACTCTCTTCACCGTCCAATCAGCGACTAGCTTTCAATGTCAGCGGACATCATGCCCGCCCCTCGGTCAAATATGCGCCCTTCTGCGGACTGAAGAGGGAAGTCAGTTCACTGGTCAAACCCCGACACCACAAATCATTTTTGGCCTACTTTTTGGTCATTTTGAAAAAAGCGACTGGATGGATTTACACCAAATTTACAAAAGCACACTTTTGGGACCAAGCCGCCACTCCTTCTGCAAATTTGGCGAAAATCAATCCAGCGGTTTGGGCTGTAGACGTGAGCACTTTTATTTTTAACATTGCGTCTATCATAAAAGCCACACATCTTGGGACCCCCTTATAACTTTGCCCCCCCTTGACGAAACCTCATGAAAGTTTGCAGTTTTGATCTGACAGGGCCATATACTTTTTTGCAAAGTCTCATGAGAATTCGTCCACGGGGGTCAAAGTTATAAGCTGGCCAAAATGTGCTCTCCCTATGGGTTGATCCACTTAACCATAATTACAGGGCCTCTACTGCAGGCCCTGTAACATAAACAACTCTTTACTGCTCATTGAGCCTTTGACTTTCATTTTCCTCCCACCTTAGTTCTGCCAGGTAATCTTCCCATGAATGACAACAGTTACGCTAAGGATCTCATTACGATTTGTGTGTTAATTGTAAAATGACTGGGGTTTGGTAATGCTTCCTGCTTTACTCCTGATCGGTTTTGAAATACAAATGACAATAAAGTGCCAAGATGCAAGGGAGGTTACCTTTGATAACAATGGTGGTGTTGACCCATGCAGAATTACTGCATGCTGTATTTCCTTGTTTCTGTAATGCAGTCCATTGGGACTGCAAAAATAGCAAGAATGTTTACTCTAAATAATATACAAAATTACCATGACCACATATAGTAGCAGTCATATGGCATCATCACGAATTGGGAGGACATTTAGCATAAATCTGACACATTTCTGCTGAAATCATGTATGGTTTCTGCTACCTGGTCCATTGGGCTTACCAAGGGATTACAAGTGGGGGTGTGGGGGGGGGGCGGTGTAGTTCCCCGATTCAGGACTCCAAAGACTCCATGAGAATTTTGGTCAGTTTATCATGAGTGGTAATTCTGCAGCTGTAAATCTGACAATTTTTGTTGGTAAAGTGGATGATTCACCTGTAGCATTTTTTGTGGAGATACATCCTTATAATTCGATGGTGCAGTAAATGTGAAAATAATTCTGTTACCAACAAAATATTGGCAGTAACGGAATTATCGCCAATTTTTACCACACTGCTGAACTTGCAAAGACGACCATTGAATTTGTTAAGACCACACCTAATAAATACCACGAAACCTGGACTGAGACCCTACGTTTCCAACTGAACAGCGTCTTTGTCCCCACTCTTTTTACAAAGTGAATGACTTTGTGCAGCAAACGCTTAAAAACATACGAGTTGCTTGGACAAACGAACAGAAATGTCCATTAATAGGGTGGGCAATATTAGTCATTATAATGAACATTTTTCAAAATATGTCTAATATCATAGGTGACGGAGTTAAAGTGCTAAGGCGCTGATGTACCTTAATTTAGATGTCATGACTTTCCCAGTTTTTAGTGAGACTTTAGCTTAATTACGTTTTTTATATGTAGCAGAGAAGTTTGTATAACTACTAAGGGCAAATATTCATGAATAGTAGAGAATTTGATATGAAACTAATTTTAAAGCAATACATTCAAAAATCTACTTGAGGTTCTATTCTTTATTAATCTGTTTCTGGATTAGTACATTTGTAACGAGGTACAGGAAAGGAGCAGTTTCAGAACAAAACTCACAGTTCATTGCTTGCCATGGCTTTATTAAATCTCAGTGTTTCAAGCATTTTTTTTAAACCAGGCAGCTCAATTAAGGATTGCTGGATGAACAAAAAATAGATGACAATTACATTGAAAACAAAAACAAAAAAACGATGTTCTATGTTGCCATCTCAGATGTATTTATAATTGAAGCGAATAACAATTTCTCTAAACTCTACAAGGGTCAATGACGAGCATCTGTTCTTCAATCGTATATAATATTCAGTTGGAGAAATCTGTCAATCTCTGTTATTTTGCATAACACAGCTCTGAATTATTTTCTAGGTCCCACATGAATCATTTGCAGGTTACCTTCTGATGTTTCAGATTGTTTTATTGCTTTATGTCCAGATATGCAAAAATATGGTTTGATGGGTAATGAAACAGTAGGTCGATATTCCAGCAAGCTCCTTTCTCATCTGTAACAGCACCATATGTGTTTCATTTGCCTTGCATACACATATGTATTGTAGGGACACAACTGTACTAACCATTTAGAAAACCGTGTGTTTATGTGCATGGAACATGGGGAAGTTTTCCATATTATGCTTCTGGACACAAATGAATAAAAAAAATCTTGACAAGATAGAATTTGTATTTTTGTATTTTATTTATTTGTATAGAAGTGTATAGATTTGACCCATCTAACACTACTAATGTGAAACATGCCTTGAAAGCTTGCAGGTAATGTTAATTACTTCGCTTCTCCATTCCTCGTTGCAGTTTTTACTTTCATACACAGCATACATGGCATATATGGCAGACACAACGTTGCCTTTGCAAAAGACAAAAAAAACGTTATATACCCAAAACCCATCCCCTTTCACAGTGAGAGGGCACAAAAGTGCATCTCATGCACAATTAATTACTCCTGTGTCTATACCGAAAGTAAAAAGGGTGATAGAGAATCCTAATTTGGTTGCGTGGAAGGGGCTTAATGATTAGGACGAACAAGTAAAAATCCAAATTATGACGATTTCTCATAAGCAATTGATGCATTCCCATCTGCTCTCCTTCCTCGTCCCAGTACTTTCCTTTTTCAGGATATATCCAAGCAACATGTGCTCTTGTGTTTCTCCTAAATGGAAATGTAGAGGAGCAGGTGGACACCTTCTCGGGTGTTTTACACGCGATTTCACTGGCGCGAGTGGGGTATGTGTATTCTGAGGGGTGCACAGGGAGTTTTACACGCGATTTCGCTAGTGCGAGAGGGGTACATGTAATCTGAGGGGTGCGCAGTGAGTTTTACATGCGATTTCGCTGGTGCGAGCGGGGTACGTGTATTCTGAGGGGTGCGCGGGGAGTTTTACATGCGATTTCACTAGCGCGAAAGGGGTGCGTGTATTCTGAGGGGTTCGTGGGGAGCTTTACACGCGTTTTCGCTAGCGCGAGAGGGGTACGTGTATTCCGAGGGGTGCGCGGGGAGTTTTACATGTGTTTTCGCTAGCGCGAGAGGGGTACTTGTATTCTGAGGGGTGTGCTGGGAGTTTTACACGCATTTTCGTTAGCGCGAGAGGGGTACGTGTATTCTGAGTGGTGCGTGGGTAGTTTTACACCCATTTCCGCTAGCGCAAGAGGCGAACGTGTATTCGGAGGGGTGCGTGGGGAGTTTTACATACATTATCGCTAGCGCAAGAGGGGTATGTGTATTCTGAGGGGTGCGCAGGGAGTTTTACATGCATTTTCGTGGTTAGGGGGCTAAATGCTGGTCCACTGGCCTTTGCGCCATGTACTGGATTTGTGCGATGTTTATGGCTCACGGGGAGGGGTTGGGCTCGTAACTGGTGCTGCTGCAGGATCGCTGCGCCACTCTGCGCCACGGCTGGTTCTGGATGTTGGAATCCATGAACACGCTGTGTTCTGAAATGGGTTTTGGCGCACGCGGCTTGTGCAGACTGCTGCATGCGCACACTGTGCGCCAGCTGCATGCGCCACTTGTGCGCTGATTTCTATGAATTACCCCCTAAATATTACCATGGACCTAGGTTTGACAAATTTCACAATTAAATGGTTTGGAATGCGAGTAATGCAGTGGTTTCAAATTCTTCCAAAATTGCTAAGTCTGAGTAGTACATGGCACCCAGATATCATACTCATTCATAGTGGAGGCGATGACTTGGGAAATATAAGAGGAGTGTCCCTTACTTTAATGATGAAACAAGACATGGAACTATTTCCTCACACCATCTTCATCTTTTCCAATCTATCTCAGAGGCAAAAATGGAGATGGACCAATCGTGGAGAAATGTTAATACAGCAATTCCAGCATTCATGATAGATCACAACCAATTATGGATTTCAAGCAATAACATACAGTTCTACATGGCCAATTTCTGTAGGCATGACAGAGTCCCCCTAACCAATGAAGGAATTGTTCCTTCATAACATCAAAACAGTACTCCTGATGTGCTAAAGTTCTACACTCAATGTACCTCAAAACAGTCCTTTTAAGGACTACTTATCATATATAAATACACAAATACACAAAAGTAATAACAAAAACATTTTTTATTATACCTGTGACTACAGTTCATTGACATTTATACTACTATACAGCTTGAATAATCAGTACAATACAATAATGCTCATGTACTTATATGAAATAACTGAAAAATAACAAAAATATGTAACAATAAACTAGGTAGGCTAACATTCCACAGCCACACAATATAAAGCCATAATTGAAAATATGCAACCTATAATACATTTTATTGTACAACTAAAACTACACTACAATTCATCCTTATCATATTCATTTTGTTAAATTATTTTCTTCTATTTCTCCCCAAAGTCTCACATGCTCAAAAGTCTGTAAACACACATCCATCATAAAAAAAGACTCTCTAATACCTAACAAGTCTCTCACCAGGGCATTTGACCATGGCCAGACATTTTTCACCCCCGACGAGACTATACCTAAAACCAAGAACTTTCAAAAAAATATTAAAGACTGACACCCCAAACTATATAGCTGCACATAGCGAACTACACATACCCGCAGCTATCTGTATGTAGTCTTTTGTAGCCTTGGATATAGCCGCAAATATCATCACAGCAGCAGAAAGGAAATGCTTCCCTGCACCCCAGGCCCTTCACCAATTGCCCCTTCATCTGTGCCTGCTCCACACACTTCCCAGATGGCTTCCTCACCTCCTCTGCCCTCCCCTTTCACCCTTGAACACACTCTGCTTCTGTGACACAGTTTGCATCGAGAAGCCAGCTTTTTGCGGCTATAGCCGAGGCTACGGAAAGCATTGTGCTGCAAACTCGGTTCCTACGCCCCGTCCAACTCCCAAATGTCACTCAGTGCCCTCTGGCCAACCCCCCACATCTACTCTGATGACATTTGTATTTTTTTTACCTACAAATTGCTTTTTACTGTGTTTAATTTTCCCTTTACCTCGGGTATAGCCGCAAATATCTCTCTCATCGAAGATAAAACAAGATGGCGGTCCTTTCTGAAAACCATGATCCTGCAATGCACCATGAGAGATATAATGATCATTTGTGTGGGGACGGGGGCAACCCCTTCTCTGTCAAACTTTAAAATAACCACTGCACGGAATAACCCCAAACCACAAAAGGATCGCGAGTCAACACTTTGTGCCCAAGTTGTTTAAGACCTGGCCCAAATCCATTCACTGGTTTGGGCTGTGCCCTTTGGCAGAAATTGACATTTTTTGTCTATTGGAAAATGAATGGGAAGTAGATTGCAATTTTGAAAAAAAAATAATTGATGCTTAATAACTTTCATTTTTAACAAATCTTTACAAAACTTTGCAGTCTGGGGCGGCACAGACTTTTAATCACTTTTGATATGTTTGTATAAAAGATAACATGTTTAGAATAAATTACATGTTTACAAATTATATCATAAATAAATAAATGAAACACAATTTATTGCTTACATTTTTTGGATGAAGGATTGACGTCAATTAAATAGCCAGAATTAGACAAAACCAAAATATAAATAAAAAAAACAGCAGACATTAAAAAACAAAGAATGATATAAAAATAATTATTTGAAAGTGTAAAGGAAGGAGCAAGTGGAACGGTGTCAATAGATTTGTTCAAAAAATAATAAACAAATGTAGGAAAAATATTCAGATTTTCTTGAATGCGAGCAACGATTGAGGGAGCCTGCTAAAATATATTAAAACAATATATTTAATATACTTGGAAGGAAGAGGAAATCATTTTGTAAGTATTGGCAGTCTGAATTGACTTGTCATCATGGAAGAAATACCTCTCACACATTTATGCAGAACATTACCAAGATATACAGCCAAGGCAGTATCATTCTGAATCGATTAAGGGCACGACCAATACGGTGCTTTGGAGTTTACAAACGGTGGGAATAGTCATTTGACGAACTCCTTGACCAAAGATGCAACCATCAGGAAGATCATCCAGGAGATCAGGTGTAGCAGGAGATAACCGCCAGATGAACTTTGATGGAAGCATGGCCCAGTCCTGCCTTGGCCAACAACAACAAATATGGAAGCACCTGTGGAACAGTGACTCGCAGAGGGTTGATCTTCTGAGTACGGCACCAAACGGTGAACCTCTTCCACTTGTGCCCGTAGCATTTTAGAGTAGACAAAGCCCTGGCCTTGGTGAGCACCTCCTTACAATCCGCTGGAAGATCGTAGCACCCAAACTCTAGTGCTGCAGGAGCCAGATTCAGCGATCCTGGGCATAGTGCATAATTGTGCTTCCTTCCCTGGTGAGAAGAGTTGGAGGAGACACTGAAATGTCCAGAAGGTCTGGGTACCATATCTGTCTCGGCCATGCCGGTGTGACGAGGATCATCCTGCACCGGACCATCTCAGTTGATTGACTAGTGGAAGTAGCAACGGCAACAGAGGCAACAGAGGAAATGCATACAGGAATAGGCCGTCCCAGGAGAAAGAGAATGTGTCCCCCATGCTCCCCGGCTGGGGAAACCTGCTGGCGAAATTCTGGCATGTGGTGTTCATTGCTGTTGTAAACAGATTGATCTGGGGATTGCCCCATCTGCGGGGCACACTCGTGGCATGAGCGCAGCTCCCTGCTGAGAGAGTCGGCGAGAGTGTTCTTCACTCCTGCCAGATAACACGGGATGAGGAACATCCCCTGGGCTACGGCCTACTGCCAAAGGTCCTGCGCCTCTTTGGAGAGCGCTGGGCATCTGGTTCCCCCTGCTTCCGGATGTAGAACATCATGGAGGTGTGATCCGTGAAGACCCATACCATCTTCACCATGAGGGACGGAAGAAAAGGCTGGAGGGCACAAAACACAGCCTAGAGTCCAACACATTGATGTACAATGTCTTCTCCTCTGGTAGCCGCAGGCCTATTGCATGAAGACTACCGGTGTGCGCTCCCCATTCTTCCAGGGAGGCGTCGTTGTGACCATCTCCTGATGAGGTGGGATCTGGAAGTCCGCGCCAGCAGACAGATGTGCGCATTCTCCACACCACCGTATCGCTCAACGGAAACCCTTGTCGAGTGTGATCTTGTCCTCGAAACTTCCCAACACTTGTATCCACCCGGCGCCGTAGCCTGCAGAGTCAAATGAGATATATGCATGACAACATCATGCCGAGCAGGGACTTGATGGACCTCACCCTTGTGCTTGCACTTGGGGAACACTTGTGGCGCCGAATTTAATCTGAAGGGAAGGGCCTTGAATTGGTAATGTTGCCCTTGAACCACGAAACGTAGATACTTGCGGTGCCCCTTGTGAATGGGGATGTGAAAAAAGCCATCCTCCAAGTCCAGCGACAATAGAAAATCACCCTCTTCCAGCTGTCCTAGGACGTGCTGAAGAGTCACCATCCAGAACTTTTGAGACTTGATGAACTTGTTCAGACGGCGGAGGTCCAGAATGGGCCTCCAACCTCCGGTCTTCTTTCTGACGAGGAAGTAACGAGAGTACCCTCCGGAGCCCCGAAGCCTCTTTGGGATGGGCTTGGTCGCCCCCTTTTTAGCATGGCCCGTACCTCCAGCAGCAGCTGAGGGACATGATTTTCTTGATGGACCACTGGTGATATCCAGGGACGCGTCCGTGGG
This sequence comes from Ambystoma mexicanum, assembly GCF_040938575.1. Taxonomy (NCBI): domain Eukaryota; kingdom Metazoa; phylum Chordata; class Amphibia; order Caudata; family Ambystomatidae; genus Ambystoma; species Ambystoma mexicanum. Next base: position 393,869,809 of record NC_090941.1, on the reverse strand, counting down.
TGAGAGCGTCCAGCACCCAACGGTCAGTGGAGATTGTCTTCCACATGCTGATGAAGTTTGCCAGCTGGCCTCCCACTGGGGTGCCCGGGTGGGGCCCCTACTCAACGGCCGGTTCAGTCCTGTTTTGACATCAAAGTGCCACATTGGGGACCTTGGTGACAACGATGTCCACCTCCAGACTTGGCACGGCCCCTGTAGGTCTCCTGGTCTGACGAGCGGGAGGGTTAACGGTAGGACAAAGCACCTCTTCCGAATCCTTTAGAAGAACCTTGGGATTTTCCTCCAGAAGTCCAAAAGGATGGCTGTCATTGCTGGAGTGTGCCCAAAGCACGAGACATCTCAGTGTCCGCCTTGATGGCCTGAAGGGACTCGTCCACAGTCTTCCCAAACAAATTGTCCCTGTCGAAGGGCATGTCCAACACCCCAACTGAACATCCTGCCGGAAATTAGTGGCCCTCAGCCAACCCCGTCGACGAAGGAAAACGCTGTTGCCCATTTGGCAGAATCCCATGTTGGCAATGTCCGTGGCCACTGTAATGGCATGGTCCAAAGCCCCCTTGACTTACTGTAGGATCTCCAATGCATCCGCTCTCTTGTCATCGGGAAGGAAGTCCAGGAGAGGGGACATCTTGAACCAGAGCTCTCTGTCGTAATGTGAAAACAAAAAGAAGATATTGAGGCAGAGTACGCAAAAGGAAATACACCAAATGTAATGTAAATGAACATACAAAGATCTTTATTTTATACTGAACAGTTTCAAAGGACAAAGCAACAGATAGCTATCGGCCCTCGGTACAACACAGAGAACTCCAGCTCGGTTCGGTGTGCTCAGTGAGTGGGGCTGTACATTAGAATAGTCACACTTTTTATACCCTCGAAATCATGTTGTTCAACCCACTTCCAAGTTAATACAAGTTAATACATTACGGATCTAGGGTTCGTGCCGAGTTTATACATCGATAAATTTAGGGTTTACCTTCAATATATTCACTAACAGATTACAATGGCAACAGTTTATTTTAGGATTTCTCGTAGAGCCTTCTTAAACAGTTTTATACAATGCAGTCAAACAAGTGTTCACTTTTCGGTATTTGAATACATTGTGTTTAACATATGGTTGTGGATTAGCTTCGTTGGCACAAGTAATCCTCTACACACAGGTCAGCGAAGGACAAGGTCTCAGTGAATGACCCTAACATGTGGCCTGCAGGCAAGTTACACATTAGTTTATGCACAGAGGTCAAGACAGCCATGTTACATTCAGAATGACATTGTCCACCATCTTAGAACAAAGGGTGACTTTAAAGAGGAGAACCTAAAATGGCGGATAGACCTAAAATGGCAGCGTACACTGATCTAAGGTCAAGACCTTGCAACGCGGATTTCCTCGCAAGTGGCTTATAAGCAGCTTGGCGTAGACCAATATACATATATTCATACAGTATAGGAGGCACGATATAATTTTTCCGTTCAACAGTAACGCACCACAATGGTGAGGGCGTTAGCAGCCTTGATAGTCGTTGCTGCTGACATGATAACTCTTCGCTCCATGGCATCCAATTTCTACCCATCACCGTCCAGGGGGGAAGCCGCCGATGAGGAGGAACCCGAAGACTTCTTGACTGCCGCTAAAACCACAGAGTCTGGAAATGGCTAGGACCGTGAGCACTTTGCCGCAGAGTTCGGCACCCTGTATTTCTTCTCATAACGGTCCTTCTTCGACGGAGCCTATGAAGTGTTCTTCATGAGGGACAACCCCTCATCCTAAATGTCATCCAACAGCGGGATCGACAGCACAGTCTTCCTTTTCAACTCTCGGTGCTGGTATAGGAAACCTTCTTTCTTCTTCTCCTCCGGGACAAGCTGGAATAGTTCTGAGGCCCTGGAGATCATGGCGTGGAATGAGACTCATCCAAAACGCTGTGGCCCATTTGGCGGAATCCCATGTTGGCAATGTCCGTGGCCACTGTAATGGTGTGGTTCAAAGCCACCTTGACCTACTGTAGGATCTCCAATGCATCCGCCCTCTTGTCATCGGGAAGGAAGTCTAGGAGAGGGGACATCTTGAACCAGAGCTCTCTGTCGTAACGCACCACGATGGTGAGGGCGTTAGCAGCCTTGATAGTCGTTGCTGCTGACGTGATAACTCTTCGCTCCATGGCATCCAATTTCTACCCATCACCGTCCAGGGGGGAAGCCGCCGATGAGGAGGAGCACGAAGACTTCTTGGCTTCCGCTAAAACCACAGAGTCTGGCAATGGTTGGGACCGTGAGCACTTGGGCGCAGAGTCCGGCACCCTGTATTTCTTCTCATAATGGTCCCTCTTTGCCAGAGCCGATGAAGTGTTCTTCATAAGGGACAGCCCCTCATCCCAAATGTCATCCAATAGCAGGATCGACAGCACAGTCCTCCTTTTCACCTCTCGGCGCGGGTATAGGAAACCTTCTTTCTTCTTCTCCTCCGGGACGAGCTGGAATAGTTCTGAGGCCCTGGAGATCAAGGGGGGAATTAGCCTATCTCGTCGGTCAGTGAAGCTCTGGCAGGGGGCGATGGGCGATCCCCCAACCCGCTGTCTTCATCTGTGCCAGTGCCCGTCGTCGATGTGTCCGGGTCCATCTCATCCCTCAGGGGGGAAAGGGAGGTGACAGGTTGAAACGAAGGATGGGGGTGGACTCTCCTTTGCTTGGATGGTGGTTCCTCTGATGGGGCTGGGGCCGCAGCTGGGGCCGCAAGCGTAAGAGGAATCACTGTTCGGATCTCCGAGCACAGGGTATGCAGAGTCGCAAGAATGTCCACCGGATATCACCAGGTGGTTGTTGAGGTGGTGGAGGTGGAGGTGATGGAGACAAGGGGGTTTGTGGTTTAGGTTGTTCCTCCACGTCGTCACCGCCCTGCTGCTCCTCGTCAGTGTTCTCATCGTCACCTTTGTCGTCACCCTCGTCGGGATCCCTCCCGTGGGGCCCGCTCTCGAAGCATCATCCCTCCCATCTCACTTGGTCGCCCCCCCTTCTCTGCGACCAAGGGAGACAGTTTTGGGGAAATTATGGGCATCACCTTCTCCGTTATCTTTTTTCGATGGGCTGGAAGGAAGATTCCCTCCTGGAAGGCAGTGGTGCTCTCGCCTTTGGGGCCATGCCGTGCGGATCCGCCATGGCAGCCTTGGCGAGGGACGCTGCCACTACTAGGATGGAAGCGTGGGTCTTCGTCTGATGCACCTGGGCCTTCATGGCCTTGGCCGAGTCTGTGGCCTTCACCTTAGAGGGAGGGTCGGAACCCTGCTCCACCTTGTCCTTCTCTGCAGGGCCGGTCTGGGTTTTCTCCAAGAGCTTGCCTGGATGGTCCAACTTCCTCTTCTTTGAAGATCCCGAGCGTTGGCTCGTGGTCGAAGGTGCTAGAGACACTGAACTCATCCTGGCTACCAAGGAGCCTGTTGCAATGGTGCTCCCAGAGGCAATGGACTCGCTGTACTTAGCCTTATGTTGGGCCTCCATGGGAGGGGAGCCCTCAAATGTCTTAGAAGACCGCTCAGTTTTCTTCTTTGAGGCAGGGGAGGCATGCTGCCTGGACTAACCCAGAGCAGGGGCCTTGGCCTGCAGCCACTCGTGGAGGCGCTTGTGTCATTTGGTCCGTGTGCCCGGCACCATCTCCTGACAAGCCACACAGTCGTCCTCCACTTGCGTCGGGTCCGAATGCAGGCAGTAGAGGCACAGGGAATGCCCATCGTCCAAAAAAACATTCCGTAGGTTTCAGCCTTGAAGAGAGGCGCCAAGTCCTTCTTCTCCTCTGCCATGTCCATGCGGTGTAGGCCTTGAAGAAGCTCTGGAATCCTCCAAGAAGAATCTCAATGAAATCCGCCCTTGAGAGGCGCTGAAGAATCTGAAACTGAAACTGAAACTGATGTTTTCTTTACCGAGGATCCCCAGCCTGACAACAGGGAATATTCATGAGCATGTGAATCCATGCCAGACCACATAATGGAGAATATAGAACTCAAGAGGGTGAACAAGGACCCTCCTTTAAAGAAACAGGAGGAACCTTAGATGATGTCAGAAAAGACAATCCTAGAACATTATCTTTAAGTAGGTTAGATCTTGATGACGGGGAAGAGGACAATAATCATACGAGTTGGGGCCTAAAATGTCAGATGAAGAAAGAAAACAAAATTAGAGGATGTGAGGATGCGAAGAGAATCAAGTGTAGATAAAGGGGTAAAATTGTCAGATTTAGTGGGAAGAACACAAGAACCAATACCAATACCATATACTGAACAACCACAAGTACGCCTGCACAGTACAGGGGGTGTATCCCTGTTTTATGTGAGCAGACTAAGAGCATTGCAGGGAAGAAAGCAAGCATGCAATGATAATGCTGCCTGGAGACCAAATAGTGTGGATAGGTATGACAAGGAACCAGGGTTTTCACAGTTCCCACTATTAGAGAAAGGAGGGGGTCGACCACAACATATACCATGACCCCAGATGGATAATGAAAATGTACACACACTGCCGAGGTTAACTTCCGGTGTGGGAAAATGGATCAAAGAATTAGAGAACAGGACTTCAGGAAAAACGTTAGCTCTCGCTGATATAAAAGGCCTATCCAGGAGGAAGGAGCTGAAAACATTTGGAAAAGAGCAGGGTATCCAAAAGTAGCTGCGCAAAACACAATGCACGATGGAGCGCCATTCAATAATTGCAGAGCAGACATATGGCGAGCGCTTAGAGTACAATATCCAGATACATCAGATATTGGTGCGATAACGACTAGGGAGATGAGGGAGTATGAAGACCTCATTGCTTTTATTCAGGATATTTAGGACATAGGGCCTCATTACACGGATGGCGGTAAGGGTTTACCGGTACCGTTAAGGGTACCAGTGCCGGTAAACCCTTACCGCCTTACTACGAGGTCCCTTTGTGGGACCCTACCTTAACGGCTGGTTTTACCAGCCGTTAAGGACGGGTCCCGCAAAGGGACCTTGGAGGTAATTACGGTACCGCAATTTGCGGTACCGTAATTACTGCCTTCCCCATTCCCATTGAGCCCTATCAGGGCAAAAATGGGAATGGGGAAGTGCCATGGTGAATGGGGAATTACCGCCCCCACACACCATGGAATAGGGCGGTAATTCCGCCATTCACCATGACGAACTCGGTAAGTGGGGATGGAAGCAAAGTCATTAGCAGAGATACAATTGGCAATCATTCTTTATTGCAGAATGCTGAAAGAAAAAGACAAGAAGAAAGGGTAGAAAGCAAGAAGAGGCAAAGTTGATGCAGAAGAAATTATCAAATTTTGCCATATAGGGAGCGGTGTTGACAAGTAATAAGGGAAGCACAGCAATTCCCACAGCCAAATAATATGGTCAATGCGCAAGACCAGAATTGGTATAATTATATGCCGAGAGGCAAAAGCAATGTTCCTCGAGAAGGAGGGCAATTTCAAAACCTCTCAAGGAAGGGGTTAGAGACAGCCACTAATACGTTGGATTTGTTGAAAAATAGGACGCGTAGCTAGAGCATGAAGAAGCAGAGGAGGCATGCAACAACAGAATATTGGCAATCTCCAAGAGGAGGAATGGGATATTCTCCATTAAACAATATAGACTCACAAGGATATTATGCCCATGATCACAAGCAAAATCATGCATATGCGACACATCAACATCAGTTTCAGTAAGCACCAGTACAGACACAATTGCCAGCAATTCCAACACGCGTCAATGCAGACACAGTCATTACAGGCGCAGCAACAGCAAACATCTATGCAAATGCATCAGGCACCCACTCAACAAATACAATACATGCCAATGCAACAGACAGGTGCATCACAATGGCAAAAGAACAAGGGAGCTACACAAGTAGGGAGTGTGGTTGTGGTGGGAGGGAATTCTTTCACAGGCATGGGAATTAATGTATACTCACAATAGGACTGCCCACAGGACGATCTGAAGTGTTCAGTACTATCTGTAACACCAGACCCCCAAGAGTAACCTTGAGTCAAGGTGACTATAGGAGGCAAGACATTTTCATTTCTTGTAGATACTGGAGGGACTTCTTCTTGTCTCAGTGAGGGAAAATATCCAATGTCAGGCATTGCCATGAATGCTCAGGGATTTTCTGGGGCAATTAATTTATTTCCATTTACAGACAAATTACCCATTTGTATGGGGAACATGGCATGTCTATGCCATTGCTATACTTTAAACAGACATGAGTAAACATACTAGGACGTGATTTAATGACAAATCTTAACATGACAAGGGGCCTAATTACGAGGAGGGTGGGAAGGTTTTACCAGGCGTCCTTAGCGGGTCCCGTGAGCAGTCCAGCATGCTAACAATGTGCCCGTCATTAACGGGCCCGTGGTTAGCATGCTCCCCATTCCCATTGAGCCCTTTGGGGGCTCAAATGGGAATGGGGATGTATCGGGTCCGGGTTCCCTGAATGGGGAAATACCGGGCCCTCCAAGGATGGAATGACCCGGTACTTCCCCATTCAGGTCATGGTTACCCCAATTGTCGTAATGAGGCCCAATATCTTTTACAGATGAAGGCATAGTGTGTTCAACGGACACTATAAGAGAGGAAACCCGGAAAACACTGCCCTACCCTGCCGTGGGGCTAGTGTCTACTCTGTCTAAACCTGGGGGGGGCAGTAAGACTCAAATTATATAAGAGACAGAGCTCTGTTCACAGGTTGCACCAAAAAACTAACTGACAGTTCAGGCAGCCGCATTGAATAAAAGATATGGCAGATACTCCATGATGCCAGCCTTGGCCTTTTATAAACAAAAGGCGGTCCTGCACTAATTTTTGGTGCTGAATGCGCATTAGGCTTCCCGCAGCAATTGTGGAGTGCTCTTGAGAACATCTTTTGGTCTAGAGTGTTGCATCTAGCTAAAGGAACACCTACAGCTTGTATCCGACACAAACTTAGTTTAACATCCATCAAAGCTCGAGTGTGTTGGAACATGATTTCCGTGTACAGGAAAACGACTATGAAGGAAACGCCTCTACAATTCAAGATCTTGCAAAACACAGGCCCTATCAATGAGAACTCGGTCTTCATGCTATGGGCAAACTGATGTAGAGACCTAATGTCTGACCTTGACATCCATATAGGCACACTACATTCAAACCCAGAGCTTGCAAAAGAAAATGCTATGGAGACGTGATTGGTGTATGAGCTGTGAACAAAGAAGAGCCCATCGCATAATGAAAAGTGTTCCCTATGACAAAAGATCCCTCAATGAAATTCAAAACTTTTGGAAATTATTTCCGGATTTACATGAAGTTTCGACTAACTTGTTTAAAATGAAAGAAAGAACAAGCAACTGGTCAGAGAACAATAATATGATTGACCAATGCAGACTGAGCAAATCAAACGAAGAAACGTTGAAACACCTACCGTTATTTTGCCCGGCAATTCGTCATGAGAGAATGAAACATTTAGGTAGTTTCATATCGAAGTGTCCGACGCTAAGCGCTGAAGATTGTTGGCAGCTACTGTTTGACAAGACTGACAGGTCCCTAACCTTAGCGCTGACTTCTCTTATAGGAGAAATTTTGTTGGGCTTCCAAACCTTGGACGAGGACCTGTAAACAGCAATTACTTTCATTGTCATTTTGAAAACAACAAATAATTTGCATGCATATCTCTTGAATGTAGATGCTTACAAAATGGTTAAACATAGTAGAACATAGTATGACCACCTGGAGCGTAATCATAAGTTGAAAGAAATTGTATATGAATGTGAAAATGTATTTTAAAGGTTTGTGACAAACAATCGTTGAAAAAAATATATATATGACATCAATTGTACAGTTAATTGCGGTACAAGGATGACATCGCAAGAAGAAAAGGAGCCGTGGAAAAAGCGGGGGTGTTCCTTATCCCTCACTGATGGAATTTAGAGGCAGGACAGTACAGGAAAGGCGGTTGCGCCCTTGCATTGTTGAGAGTAGCATTGGAGCAGCTCCAATATCCAGTGCATGTGACTCGAGAGAGTCTAATTGATACAATAGCTTAAGAACCTCAGTGAACATGTGGCACAGTTCATTGTAAACTGTATTGTGTGCCAGAAATGTAGGGCAGGACACACCATGCAAACGGCGAGAGGAGTAATCCCTAGGCCGAATGGCCCCTTCCAATATCTGCATATAGATTATGTGTATATTTTGCAAACATGTTATGCTTATGGATACATGTTAGATGTAGTATGTCCCTTTTCTATATAGATCAAAGCAGGTCCAGGCACGCATCCTGATGCTGCATGCGCTTCTAGTCCACAAAGTATTTCCGAGATGTGGGGTGTGCAAAGTTTTGCGATTTGACAATGGGCCACACTTTGTGAATGAACTCTTTGAAAATATAGTCTCACTTTTAGGCATCACACATACGTTTGCTTTGGCCTATGAACCACAAGCCAATGGGATATGTGAGAAATTAATTGGCCTTTTGAAGGAGAGAATAACAAAAATAACAATAAATAAGGGATGGCTGCATTGCCTACCCCGTGTGTTGTATGCATTATGCAATTAACCTGGTTCAGTTCACCATTTAACGCACCGTGATTTTGTGACTGGACACCATATGAGAAAACCTCTCACCCCCCGACAGGGGCAAATACAGATGGCCACAGCGTACCAAAGGAATTAGGTGACAAGATGCATGATTATTTGAAAACTATTACTCAAAGTATTTATTTTATTTCTCAACAGATCAAGAATCAACAGGAGGGGTCAAAAACAAAAAAAAACAGACAATGTGCGTATTAGTTCGGAAGACTCAATAAAACTTTGAATACTTTACCCAGGGGATTAGGTGCTAGTGAGAAAATGTGTGCGTATCTGGAATGCCCATCGATTCAATGGACCGTATGAGTTGGAGGAAGTAAGCCCTACCGCAGTGAAACTCAGAGGCCAACAGGCTTGGATCCATCTGGATGATATCAAGCCCTATAAGGGTGAAGAGTTGATCCCTCCTGCATCTTCCCCAAGTGAAGCAAGTATCCCCAGTGAAGCAAGAGAAGAGTGGCAACAAATCACAATGCAATCTATGACCAAGAGCACAGATAAAGAAAGCAAAACATTTTTTTGATTAGGGTTGTTTTATGAACTGATTCATTTACAATGAATTAGAACACTTTCCCTAGATAAGCCAAAAGAGATAATGAGAGAAGAGCTTGAGCTTAGAAAGAAAACGAAAAAGAAGAAAACATTTCTGATCTTCATGTATGATACACATCATTACATTGGTATGTATATTCTTAGTTATTCTTTTTTCCTACATTGCTCAATCATATCCAGCTTTGATTTGAAGAGGGATAAACATTGTTGCATTCCTGGAGAACCCTGAAAATATTTGGATTGTTTGGAGAGTGATCATTGAAATAATACTCCAATTTCTGACACAGAATCTAAAACATCAATAGGGTTTCATGTGATATTGATTGTGATATCAGCTGGTATTATGATTTGTGTTTTTCTCCTTATTTCTATGGCATTGTGAAGTGTTGCAGAAAATGTCATTAACATGAAGGGTATTAATGGCACTGATATGAAGGTGGAGAAGGAAACATCTACTATTGCCCACACTATAAGCACAAATTGACTGTTATATAATATAACTAGAAGGTTATTTCGCATTAAAAGACATGTTGAGGAAAACCATGAAGGTATAAATACATATCTTGAAAATTCTGTTCATTTAAAGAATAACCTAAGCTACCAACACATGAAAGTGGTGGCGAAAGTTGTTATCTTTGTTCCTTAATACTGTATGCCATGAATGCTGAAATAACATTTATTGCAAGATAGATGTCTTCACATGACGCAAAATGCCTCAGTCATCTAGCAGCATGCACAAACAGATGATAATTTGAAGGAAAATGTGCTATTTTATGATGGTGATCAAAATTGGCATTCCCATATGAAGATACCTATGTGAAAACAAGAAGGATGGAACACGGATTAGGATGGACAAGCAAGAAACTCATGTATCCATCCCAGATAGGAGAACAGACATCACTGAAAAACCAGGATAGCCAAGATGTGGAGAAAGACCCAAGTTAGTGATAAATGGACGTGGTTTCAGTAGTACCAGATGGGAGGAAAGGCTATTGGCCTGCCCTCCACATCTATTGAAGAAACAATCAGCAAATATAATGCAGATAGTGAGTGACACATGTCTGGAATCATGGGCCAAGTATTCATGGTTACTCCAATGGGTCGACAATGAAGTAGGAACAGTTTCTATAAAACCCCTGTAAAATGCAACAGCATGCTTCAGGAACAATGGCCTGATCCTAGTTGGGAAAACTAAAGGATGTGGATGAATAGTTGAAGTCCCAGGAATAAATGGAGTAACTGCAGTGTGAATGAATCGATATTGGGACTGTGGATACAGAGCCTACATGCAGTTGCCTAAAAGTTGGGGAGGAAAACGCTGTATGGTAATGCTACATGTACCAGGATTCGTGATTCCCCAAAGTGACCCCCATATTGATCAATTTCCAAAAATGGATGATCATTTAAGGATGAAGAGATCACCTGAACTCTGCCGACTGAAGAGAAGCAATTATTTTTCAGCAAAATCAATGGAGTCTTATGACAATATCCCAGATGAGCATAAATTGTTCAGCAAGATGGCAATGATAATGACAGCTATGTTCTTGCCAGGACTTCAAGTTTCAGTAAACACCAAGTGGTTGCAGAGTAAAGATGGGAGTTGCTGCAGACAATCAATGCAACAATAAAATGATTCAAAGCAATCAGAGAAGAATTGAGAGCCATCGGGCTGATGACTCTCCAGAATCGGTATGTCCTGGACTCAATTACAACAATGGAAGGAGGCATGTGCACCAAGGCTGGGCCTTCTTGCTGTAAATTTTTACCATCTCATGATGGAGAAAATGGAGCCCTGACACAAGCAATAACCATGCTGTCAACTTTGCACACAAAGATGATGGAGTAAGTAGACAAAAATGAAGATGATGATTGGTTTACATCTCTGTTTTCATGGATTCTGACCTGGCTAGGAAATGCTTTCAAAATGCTTGGAGCAATACTAGTGTTCCTATTGCTAGGATTGTGTCTCATAAGGATCATAGTGGGACATTGTAAAAAGACAGCCAAGAAAGGTATTGGAATTTAGATAATGATTGACATGGATACTATAACTGGCAAACTAGTGCAAAGTGAGGACAGTATACGTGAGAACATAAAGAAAAGTACTCTTGCACCTCCAGGAACTAAGTTCTATTATCAGAAGAAATATGTGGGATGATGTATATTCTGTGCACTTATAAAAAATGATGATCACTTGAGGGGGTGACAAAGATCTGGGTCCTGAAGAAAAGAAAATATAATGAAATGATAGAAGAAGACAAAGCAGGAATTGCAGAAGAGGAGGCAAAGAGTTTGACCGAGAACTCAACCAGACGGGGAAATGTAAATGAACAGGTGGACACCTTCTCCCTGGTATCTGCCCCGTTAGCACCATCCCATTGGAATGACAGATGAAGTGCCACAATTGGGAAACTGTGCATGAATCTTTGCAATATTCCTGTACCATGTTGAGTGTATGAGAGACGATATGCTCTCAGGGAACCATTTAGAGTGTACCCGCAAGCGATAACATACTGCATCTTAAAGATTTCACCTATAATGAATACAGCACCTTTGCACCGTACTAATATCGCAACCCCCATTACTCAGACTAATGGAAGTGTAGGTTGCAGGGGTGTCCCCCGCTCCCGTTAGTCAGAGTAATGGGGGTCAGGGTTTGTGGGGGTGCCCCCTGCATCCATTACATGAAAGCGGGGGACAACAAAGATAAAAGTTTTAAAACAATGAAAAATGAAAAAAAGGACACTTCAATACCAGTTCAGACCCACGTTAGTGGGACAGAACTGACGCTACAGGGATACAGTTGAGACAGCAGCACACTTCTGTGTGTGCCACTGAAAAGATGAGTGGGTAGGGGGAGGCGGGTACGGGGATGCAGGGCACAGTGATATATGTGATCACTGCGCCACACCATAATGGAAGTCGGCTTTTTGAAAGTACATATTATGGGCGTAGCAGTGACCACATAGATCCTCCACAAGCTGACATAGTGGAGGAATGCTACCAAGAAGGATGCCCTATGCTGAGGTGTCAAAATGCAGCCATAAACAGAATGGATGTATGTTAAAACAAAGTCTGACAACAGTAAAATAATGTCATACATAAGATAAGAACCTATGCTGAAACCGCATGAAAATACTTAAGAATGAAAATGTAACTGGAGCACTAAAAGAAACATGTACCCACCGATACAGTAATCATGAACACAAAGAAGAATTAAGTGACTCCCTGGACAATAACTGTAAATGCGCCATATCGCAAGGTAGAAAGAACATATAGGAGCATGCTTGGAAGAGGTAAATATTCAATGTTTAGGACGACCATTAGAAGAAGATGGGCGACAGCGTATGTCAATCAACCCAGCTACCTCAAAATACAAGCCCAGAATCATGAAGTGAAAAGATGATGAAGAGGCTGGTTTTCACTTGCAAATTAAGGGAGTAAATTGGCCTGGCATAAAGGATGCCATTTCGAGAGATGAAGGCAAAGTACGAAGGAAGTCCAACAAGCAGATCATGTGCGACGGACATATTTTTCAAGATTAGGAGGAACAAGAACATTTACAGATGCCAAGTATTGGACAATTAAAAGTGTATATGGGATAGAGGGAGCAACTCTAAAGGCATCCAGTATAATTGAATCAAATAGTGTTAAATACACTGTTGAAATGGACACATTTGTGGTCTCTTAACACGTGATGAGGAGCTCGCAAACAAGGGATATTCATGCCTATACTCCCTTGAATGTTCCAAGACAGTGCAGACTGGCAAGGTCAATCTTCAAACTGAGGACACTGGTATGAGGCCTACCGATGAGAGAGGGTAGACTAATTGGGAAAACAAGGGAAGAGCTGACGTATCTCAAAGCACCTGGGTTTCGTTTCAATGTACGGGCTGCTAGTTAGCCGAAAGTCCACGGTTGGATTTGGGTTGCCAACCAATCAGAAAAGCCTGCCATGCACTTTTACATACAATGTTGCAAAGTATGATTCCACTGCTATATTCTCTGTTGTAATCATTACACTACGTGTGTAGAAGTAGTTCAGGGCGTGTCCTACAGAAAAGGAGCCACCAGTGAGTGAGAGACTAACACTCATGCATTCTATATGTAGACATATTCCCCTAATCCAATCCCACCCCTTGATAGGTTTTTGTAATATGCCACGTAAGATGACATCATAGGTGACACATCTAGCATAGTATTGCCAAGATGTGTTGTGATCCTACATGCATCGATTTGATGAATGATGATTAACTCTGCTTTCCTTCATTGAGATCAAAGAAGTATTTTACCATCTTCTTTGAGTCTGTCCGGTTATTTGGTCTGAGACATTTCATTGCTAATTCCATCTAGCACAAAGACGCTTCGAGGTGCTAGAGCACAGAAATCAAACCACACCAAAACATTAACTGCTCTGATAATCTCTGTGGTCAAATGAAACCACAATTGAAAGGTATCTCCCCACTGTAAAAGGTACAATGTTCAGGAAGAAGTACAACATCTCGTAAATGGAGACAGGGAGACATGAGACCTCTTCTGGCTGCCCCCTTTGGAAACAGCACTTTATTCTAATGCAGACCAGTCAATGAAAGCTAGATAAAGATTCCTACAGTCTGGTACACCTTCAGCAGAAGACCAATCCACTTGTACCTTAGCCGTCAGCAAAGTATAGAGGGAAATTGATTTTCCACAAACAATTAACAACAATTAAAATGAAATCAAATGCCAGCTGGCCATTGAACATGATCTGCCACCTGAGGGTAGACTACAGCAGACCATGCTAAGTGTACTGCAGTTGCCCACTTTCCCAAACAACTAAATCTATGGATAAGTGGAAACTTGTGCTCACCTAATATATAATTCAATAAGACTGAATAATAAAGAAACACACATATTTTGGATTTCTGATGCTCACTGTGCCAATTACCCATGCCACACTTATGGATTCAATGAAATTCACAATGATCAGAACATAGTCTTAATCAGCATTTAAGCATCAGTCATATCTCCTCACTCATATCCCCCTGTGCCCCCCCTCCCACCCCTCCTCTTGTATACCTCCTGCACTACATCAATTGTCGTCAGACATAGTAATGTTACTGCTTGCTTTGTTCTCCTTACTTTTCCATTACCTCTTGCCTTACTTGTTCTATGCACTTGCACTATCAGAAATATCGACAGGCCTATTACAATAGTTATTTTTCACATTCTGTATTGTTTCAAGGACTTTAACTGAATGTAACTGTATTTTCCTATGGTCCCTCCCTCCTTGAAACTGTTTGAAACACATTGTGTATAGGCCCTATATAAATAAACAATCAATCAATCATCAATCAAACTAATGTATAGCTCAAATGGATTATACATGCATGTTATTCCTATTTTCATGTTTAACTTCTGCACAGGTCAGCACTATTTAATTGTTCTGCCTAACTAGTTACTTGATACCCAGAGCACAGGGCAATCCAGAAGTATGAGGATCATAAAGGCCACCCCTGTAATGAGCTGGTACCAGCACGTTCATACATAGGGAAACAGGTCTCTTGTTGTGGAAAGGGAGAGAAGTAAAAGTGCTACCTCCTAGGTGAAGGAACTATCTCCACCTCCAGAGCTGCCTCCCAAGGGATTCTGGAAGAGGGAAAGTTAAAAAAGCCTTTGGCAAGAATGGAACAACTTACTTGAGACTTCCCAGCTTTCTTTAACCAACCCCTGAAGAGGTCTGCTGACATAGCCAGTAGATGAAGCATTGACTAGAACCTAAACCTATAATTCCAAAGTCTATAGAAGCCAGCATGTCAAACCCATATATCTGTATAGTGTCAAATATAGTTTGGATTTAATTGGGTGACACATGCTCCAGAGCAATTTTCCAACTGACCCAAAAAAAGACCCATAACATTTGGATTATTGTTAGGTTGTGTTACAGCCCTGGAAAACACTGATCCAACATCCCAACTATTATGTCTGCCCCTGCTCCTGCCCCCGCCTATTCCTCCGTGAACCCCAAGATGAGTCTGCTTACAGACTCGCAGTATAATTAATAATCAGCAGTTTGCCCATAGATTTGCAGCAAGACTGTTTTATTCCCGTTGGAGACTCACAGAGAAGGTTCGAAGGAGACGAGGTGCTTTTCTGAGATGATGCACTCCCTGTCTGGACGCTGTTGTCAAGAGCCATCACATGACGAGATGAACAACGTCTCATGATCAGAATGTGTCTCAATACGTTATTTAAACTATGAGGCGGCGTGCGAGGGTGCTTCTGATTAGCGTTACATTTCCTGAAGCTCCTGCCACCTTTCTTCGTCCGCATTGCTGCCTGTTTCCTGTGGATTTCCTGGCCTAAATTCAGCATTCCTTGCTGCACCTACGACTTCCCATCTGCTTTCTGCACTCTGACTATGGTCTGTTTGAAGGAACTGCTTCTTCTGTGCCCACGGATTTTCATGTTCCTCAGTTTCGTATATCCTTGACGGTAGCGCCTTGTACCATAGCAGAATCCTGCTGCAGGCATGTGCCCCTGCTACAGCACGCATCCAATTAACGTGCTGCATCTGAAGATACATCATATGTGAACATTAACTCCTTCCTTATGCATGCTTCCAAAGACACGTGCACTAGACTTGTTAGACGCTCTCCAGGGAATTGCTAAGTGCACCAGCTCGACTCTAGTGCGTCCCTTGTGCTGTATGGGTATTATCACCTAACTAACCTCCCTTGCACTGTTTCGTGCTTTCCACTGATTCACGCCTATAGCTTTGTTTACTAGTACGGTACATCATTTGAAAGGTCTTGTTTTACTTCTAAAGGTTCCAAAGACGAAACAGAGGGAGCATAAGTGTCGGTCAGGATCCTTAACGTATTCCTGGTGAGTCATTGTCTTCCATCATTGTACCTTGGTGACCAGTTGTGACACCAACAGACATGAGTCACACTTCACTCCATGGCACAAGAAGCTACCTGGTTTGCAATAACAATAATTACTATAAGAATAATTTAAGCAATTAAATATTGAGACAGATGGCTCCCCACGTACTACAAGGAAGTGCACCTGAGTCTGTTAATATTTAACATAAACGTCTCAATAGACACGTTCTCGTTTAAGTTAGCAAACATCATAATGTATTTCAATTATGTTATTCACTCATTCACCCATTACTGTGACCGGAATGTGACTGCTTTAAACATGAAGATAATCAGCACATGTTCATAAAACAAATAGTTCAACTTCAAATGTCTTGCCAGGCTTCCCTTATTCTGAGCACCCGCCCCTTATCAGAAGGTCAGTCTGTGAGTCAGTATTCAGAATAAGAATTCAGTTAAATGCAATTTTGGAAAATATTATTAAATTCAGTTCTGCCATTTAATTGAATGGATGTTCATCAATGACTGCAATGGTGCCTTATTAATGTTGCACTAATTATCAATATTCGAAACAGCAACATTCTCAAAATCAGTTGCTTATTGTGTAGGGTGAAAAGGAATCTAACTCAATGTTCATTGAATCCATGTTTTCAATGACTCGGGCTCCCTGAACAGCATGAACCCCCATGCCATAAAGATCAAGAAATGAAGGGTGATTTACATGTATTAACCATACCACTCACAGCCTTTCACACAGGGAATTTTGGAGTAAAGAGTTTTCAGGTCAAGGTCTGTCTGGTGCCAGGGTTGTATTAGACCGCCAATGATCTTTGGTATAAGGTTTTTTATTAGGTTGAGCACCTGTGATTAACATGCAGGTACAGTAACGTGCTTCAGCTCTAGACAGTGCAAGGACCTGCCAGGGGCGTACAGTGTTAGGAGCTGCCAGTGTTGTACTGGATAGACGCTGTCAGGGGCTGTGAATGGTAGAGAGCATGTGGTGCCTGCACCGGTGGACAATGTGAGTATCTGGTGATGGCAGGATAGTTCAGCATGAGGAGCTGATGCTGCAATTAGCAATTCCTCATAGAGCACACAGAATCAAACATTTCCATTACAAGCAGTCAAAATGTTCAAAGCACATCAACAAAAAAATAATGTATTTTCATTGCACTCGTAAGTTGTGAAAATGCTAAAATTATACACATAATATTGCAATTGCACTTGTCAGCAACAAAACTCTCTGAAGTGTGTATGATTGGTCGTTAATATTATAAATGGTGCAACGTTTTAGTCTATTAAACTGTGATTGAGGCTTTTTCAAAAAGACTAGACTTATTTCCCAGGCACTGCTTGGCCTCCCATTTCTTATCAAAAACTCAGGACATCCTGTCCTCACTCTCTTCCACTCCCATCTCCACTCCCGTGCCTGCTCCCCTACCTAACTCGTCTCCCCCTCCTAGCCCCCTCAATCTCCTCCCCCCTGCCCATAGCAGTGGATGAGGTCTCTAAAGTGGTCCGCTCCGAATGTCTACAACAAACAGGTGTTCCCCTGCTCCTCCAGAACCATTAAGAACAGCATCTCCTGTCTCATCCCTGCTCATGCTGACTTCTGTTACCACTCATTTGCCCCTGTCTCCTTCCTGCTACCCCTCAAGCACTCCCTTGTGCACCCTGTCTTAAAAAAGCAGTCAGCTGACCCCTCCTGCCATGCTAACTATCGCTCTATTTCCACTACCCGTTTCCTTGTTAAACTCTTGGAAAAGCCACCCCCAACTGACCCGCCACATTGATCTTGTAGGTTGCCTTCATGACCATGAATCTGGATTCTGGGCATCCAGATGCATGGAAACTGCTCTCCTGAACACCCGTGAAACCCATGCTCTCAATTCTCAACTCCAGTTCTCCCACTGTACTCGTTCTCCTTGATCTCTCCTATGCCCTCGACATGGTCAATCACTCTATCCTCATAAAACAACCTTGTGACACCATCGGCATCACTGACCGGGCACTGGATTGGCTGACCTCTTTCCTCATTAACTGCCCTTCCCAGCTGCAACTGGGCACTTTCTCCTCCACCACCTCAATCTATACCGGTGCCGCCCCCCAGGGCTCTATCCTATCGCCATGGCTCTTCAATATGTATTGTACTCCTCTTGCTCACCTGATTTCATCCTTCTCTCTGCACTTCCATTGTTATGACACACAGCATTCCTTTAAACGCCCCACTTCTACCTCTTCCTCCTCTCTGATCCCTGACTGTCTGTCTACCATTCAGGCATGGTGGGCAGCTAACGATCACTGACTTAATGCCAGTAAGACGGAGATCCTTCTCATTGGGACACATGTGCCTTCTTTTTCGCCTACATTCTGGCCACCCTCTCTGCGCTCCATAACCCTACCATCCTGTGAGGCCAAAAATCTTGGGGTCATCTTCGACTATGCTCTCGCCTTCATCCCTCACATCATGGAACTTACTAAGAAGTCTCACTTACAGCTCCACCTCCTCAGAGGCATTCTTCCTTTCCACACCTTCCCCCAGAAGCGTATTGTCTCCAGAGCTCTGGTCCTCTCCAGGCTGGACTACTTCAACAGTCTATTTCTCAATCTCCCTCTTTCCTCATTGCGCCCCCTCCAGCTAATCCAGAACAGGGTTGCAAGACCTATCCTTGGCCTCAAGCCCAGAGACTGTATCTCTCCAGCCCTAGAATATCTCCACTGGTGGCTGCAATGATCAAATTCAAGACCCTCTGCATCATCCACAAGGCCTTCTGTGGTCTGGTACCATGCTATCTCCAACTCTCCCTCCCTAAATACTCGCCTGCTAGAGCCCTACGCTCCTCTAGCTCAAACTCGACTGTCAAATGCTTCTCCAAGCAGAGAGTGGGGGGGCAGGTCTCTCTCCTCAGCTAGCACCTCCCTTTGGAACAACCTACCTGCCCCTCTTAGACTTGAGGCAGACCTCCTTAAGTTCCAGAAACTGCTCAGAACTCTGCTGTTCTCTACCTCTTTTCTTGTTTCCATTTCCTGTTAATCACTCCACTGCTGCTGTGACTGGTGGCCTGATCCTCATGAATCTCACAGGATTAGGCTCTTCTTCCCAGTCGATACCAACACCTTCCCTCCCACTACATTGCCCTTGCGGGCCCCTGCTTAGAGGCTCTGCATCACACCCCTGAGAGTCTCCTGCACTTGACTTAGACTGAGGTTCTCCTCCTGGCCCCCCTTAGCACTTCCCTCCCTGGCCCTCCACCAGCACTTGTCCACTCCTCTGCTCTCCCTCCTCCCTCTCTACCTCCAGCACTTTCCCTCACTGCAGTTGCCTGGCCAAATGCCCCAAGGCTGAGTAGGACCATGACTGTATTCAACTGTTTTGCCATTGTTATTACTTTATGTTCCTTTCCCAATGAGCCTTGTGGCATTTTGAAACATAATTCTGTTGTATAAAGCACCTAACAAATGCTCAATAAAATACATAAATAAATAAAAGGAATCCCTTCAATGGACTAACAATTGTGTCAGATAAGATGCAGTAAGAGAAAATGGTTTGCCCAAGATCACACACTTTAATTACGTGGAGAACTTGGGATTTCAGCACAAATGGGTCCATTATAGACCACATCTCACCTTAGCTCAGGTTTGTGAAAAATAAAATGAACAAATGTGAAAAGCATATAAATCCATTAACAAAATGTGTATTATTGTAACTTTAAATCTCCCTATTTAGAATGGTAGTATACAAGTAATAGAATGATTTCTAATACTAATAATTACACTTTTGTTTCCACTCTTGCTCTGCAACTTAATTTGAAGGCATACAAAACAAAATCTGCAGCTTGTGATCATCCACAATGTAAAGAAAGTTCCAAAATAGGAAAAGAAAGTCCTTTTTTGTCCATGACATCATGGATATAAACGTGTTTCAAAATGGTGTATTGGAACATTTTGTGACTCCAGTTAAGTGTCTTAGGAGACAATGCAGATTTGCGTATGGAAAACAAGGTGGCTTTCTGATTCTAAAGCCTCATCACCCAAATGTTAATGTTAAATTAGTGGACTTAGTTCCATTCACAACTGACAAGAAAGGGCCTTTAACAGTATGCAGTATGCAAGGTTTTGAGGGAGTGCCAAGAGTGACACAGCATCATCCTATTCATGGTTTGGAAGTGCGTGCAGGAGAGGAGGGCCTGAGTGACCAACAATCAGCTACGAGGTAAGGAGGTCACATAAGGTCAAGTTCTCTTACTGTTTTCAGAAGCCTACTGCATTAAAGTCATTGTAGATTCAAGAGAGGCTTGTTTTCCAACTTAAATAAATATCTTTTTAGTAACGTGATAACTTTTTTCCTTAGCCTGCACTGCTCGCATGTTGCAGCTATGCTGCAGCTATGCTGAATAATGGATAGGGCAATTTGCAAAGTCAGCAAAGTTGAAGGGGACAGTGACCTCTGTCACTCCATAGATTACACTCATGCACATACACCTTGTGTTATATAGCCCCATTTACAGTGATCTATCATTCAGTCAGAGTACCACAAAATATACTTTTAAAAAGGAGTATAAGATTTATTTCAATTTCATAGAAAATAAATACTATTTCACAAGAAATCTGTACTCCCTATGGTTCTGTCGCTGAAATTTAGGCAATCAGGCAGGGACCACCAGCGAACTTCAGGTATTGCTCTCCCTCTTTTGGCATCTGTCCCATGCATACATCCCCCAATTCCCTCTCACTCTGGGTACTGTGTCCTGTTCTGCGATTCATTCTGCAATAAAGTCCCATGGATAAGACCTTAGGTTCAATCCATTCAACCCTCTCTGACAGCAACACTTTCTTCAATCAAACCAGTTGGCTCTCAGTTTTTAGATGGCTTTCCCTAAAATATTCTGTGCTGAGCATTATAGTCCGGCATTAAATAGAGTTTAGACTCCACCTCCTAAATGTGTTGTCCCCACCACAGCTCTCATTGGTGGATCAATCAGATTGGCAGTTTATTCTACTTATGTCACTCTTAGAAAACACCCGTTTTGTCTGTCATTCGACAATGATGCTTTGAGGATTAGGTAGAGTTGTGGAAACAGAAAGCCCCCAAGGTGAGTATGCGCACTTCCCAAGGAGATGAAATGTCTAAAATATATATTTATTTCGAACTGGCTGCAGCCGTGTGGTGAGTTAGGCGATTTTCCACTACCGCCTATATAGTAAGCATATGGAGAAACAGTACTGACCTCACAGACTGCGCACTATCCTCCAATCATATCAATGAATTAGACTGGTCAAATAATAATTAGTTTCTTAATAATTCAAACATGTAGTAAAAGATAATTCCAAAGTCATAGTAGTTATTTGAACTTCTGTATTACATCTCATACAGATTAATGATGTCCAGTAAACATATCTTGTAGATATAAGTCAATTTTACTTCTGTATTCTTATTCATGCAGTTAGTATGGAAATGTATAGTACATGCATCATGCCTTATACAGTTATTGTGGGTATGTATAACAATTGCATCACGCCGACACGTGTTTCAACCTTGCAAAAGGTTGTCCTCAGGGCGTATAGCAAGAACTTAGCAAATTAATTGACAATTGTTGATCTAAACCTGAGGTTTTCATAGAACATTGCACATAGTAGTAGCCCAAAATATATGATAAGTTGAGACAGTGCGCCGAAAAATTTTCAGTTTTTGATTTTGAGCTTGACGGTTCGCCTCTGCAGAATATATGAAAAAAAATATATAGAGAGAGCTGTATGCTACCTTAGCTATGGACAGGTATCATCCGCTTCATGGAAGCAGTCGTTCTCAGCAGGTTTCCCTCTGGAATCTATACTGACCGTAATCGGCTTGTAGCTGTAATTGCTCGCGGCACAATGGCGGCCATTGTGCACGATTTATTACAAAAAATTGTGATTTATTACAGGACTCACAACTGTAAGCAGAAACTTCAGGGGTCACAACCCTTGAATACACTCCTGCTATGTAAAGATATAGGAAGGCCAAGAAGTCACCAAGACTGATAAATGGGATGCATTCCTTGTGGATGGTATTTGATGCATCATTGGGCCTTTTTCCTAAGTGTAACACTTTTGGACTTGGTTTGGAACCCTACTGGGCAAGGAATCGCATGGGCAAAATCTTCCTCTTCTTGCATGCTTGCTCATATTTACTCTGTCACAGGGTGACTGAGTTGATTATGTGAAAGAATAGTGAGTGCCGCAATTTGAATGATGAATGCTATGATCCAGGTAATAATGCAAGGATCACACTTGTCACCAATTCCTAAATCAATACACGCATCTATGGGTATAGGTCTTGATAGGCCCATCATCACCTATATGCTGGTAACATGCATGAACTTAAAGACCCGATTTGCATTCTTGTCTGTCCGATCCTGCCAGGTAGCACCAGACAGCAGGGCAGTATAGGCAGTATGGGATGCAGTTGTTATCCGAATGATGTAGGAAGTTGGGAAATGCATGCCACTCTGTCCAATCTGTACCACTGTGCTGTTGGATACTGGTTGCATTCCACTGTGTGTGGTGTTGGTTGGATTATGTGGCTCATTTGAGGTTAAGTTTGGAAGGTAGCATATGAATGATGCTGCTCACAAACAAGTACATTTGATTCATCCATTCCACAACCAAGATGTCTTCAATGCTGGCACCGTGACATGCTATTGTAGTTCATTAGTACATTGAAGTCTTCATACAGTAAGAATACACATTGAAAAAGAGAAAAGAGAGAGGAGCTTTATCAGTCAACACAGTGTATATGGCAACAGTGTTGGGTGGTTTGCTCTATTTAACTACCCAGTTAGATAGTTGGAAAGATTGGAGTGTTGCACCTAAATCTGAGGCAAGATAAGATCGTAAAGTGAAAAACACAATAAAAAATATGGTGATTCTGCATATTCAACACATAGGCATGACAGAAGAAGTTCGACCATTAGGAGTTTATGATGTGAAATGGATGATTCAGATTCCTACTATTGTCTACACGTAAATTATATCCTGAAAAATGTGTATTAATAAGTATTGCCAAAACACAGTGAGGCTTATTTTACATCAACTGTGGTTTACATACAGGGGATCATCACTGTTTACACTTAAGTGTTGTTGGGTCCCCTTGCATACACTTTTAAAGATTCACAAGGCAAAGGGAAAAAGGAAAGAGTAAAGCGAGACAAACTTCATTTACCTATTAATTTTCCTCTCTGTCTTGCGAAAAAATAAACACTGGCTGCAAATGATGCTTTGAAGGAAGAATTGATAACTGGATTGCAATGGAATCCAATGTGGCTTGAGCATGTGCAAAACTAAGGAGCATTCCATAGCAATCCATGTATTTTACACTTGCATGAAAATCAAATCTCGAGCAGGTGTAAAAATAAAACATACTGACAAGACAGAGGTCAGCACTGCAGACATCTCCTCTCCGGGCCCCCCTACACCTTGTCAGCGATGGAGAATGGAGTAAAAAGAGAAATCAAGGAGTAAAAGCATCAAGCCTTGCTTTTAAGAGCTTTTAAGAGCTAAATAACCACTTTACCCCAATTAGAATCACTGGGGTGTATAGATTAAAATCGTTTGGCAGGTTAACTTTTAGGTGCACACCCAAGATTCAGAGATACCCTGCCCACTGTTCTTCATCATTCCTTATAAACTAAAATAACCTGCAATAAATCCTGAAACTTGTTTTCCTTGCTACCACTCAGGAATGCAGACCACTTATAGACACTTTAATTACAAACATGGCATACCATTTTAAGTAGGATCAGCTTCT
This sequence comes from Ambystoma mexicanum, assembly GCF_040938575.1. NCBI lineage: Eukaryota > Metazoa > Chordata > Amphibia > Caudata > Ambystomatidae > Ambystoma > Ambystoma mexicanum. The sequence goes on along the minus strand of NC_090941.1, from coordinate 393,846,029 downwards.
GCAGATGCACCAGGACTCTGCCTATGAGGTTCGTCTGCCAGTGTTGGATTATATGGATACATTGCTCATGCAACACTAGGCTGTGCTAAGTGCTTTTGGCTTTCAGGGCATTGTGTGTCACTAAGAACACACAGGCCCTTACCATTTTGTATTGCCACCCACATGATGGGGCATCTCTTTACTTATTTGTGAGGTTTGTGTGGTTCATGTTTTGAATCCTTTTGGGAGGAACGTATGTCACATTGGTTTCATTCCTATTCCTGACATGCACCATAATCCTAATATGCTCCTTTAATACATGCATATGTATGTACATCTTTAATTGGCTATAACCTACATTGAAACCTCATTCCTAATCTGAGGAGCAGGTGTTTTCTCACTGCCTATAAACACTGACAGTTAATCCTGCCTAGTCCCAAGCCTACCTTAATTCCAGTAAAGGTGAACATATATTTTTACCATACAGATTCCTACTGCTTAGGGATCCACATTTGGAAACAATTGTATATATTAAGTAGGCCCAATTTCAATATTAAAATACACTGGGCCACTATAGCTTGCTTCCTGGAAATAATTAATTCAATGGTCTTATTCATGGAACTCCCACTCATTCATGTAACATAATAGGCACTTAAACAAAATGAAAATACCATCATGCCAACAACAGTCAATAGAGACACCAATTCTCCAACCAGGCCCTCTTATTCTCCAATAAACAAAGGACCGTTTACACTATACATTTGTATATGACCCCCCCAATGCAGCACATCTCCCAGGACTCTTACCACTATACATTTCCACTCAACACCGTCAAACTGAATCATTAACAGCACCAAATAAATAACTTAGAAATGTGAATTATTAAAAGATGCTCAGTCATTCTTTAAGCTTTTCCAGAGGTCATATTTAAAAGCATTCAGCTTCAGTGCTTCTAAAGTGATACGTGTATAACTATGAAATCTTTTAAATTGTAGGTGCTTCCTTCTGAGTGGTTGGAAATTTAATCACCCAGGCTGTATCTGTGAGAACATGTATGGCATGTCTTAATGTTTAACCAGTAACATGATACCAGGTTTAGAGGAATTATAGCTGTATCTTCTGGCCTTTTAACCGTGACAAGGCTAATTCAACAAACTAATATACAAGAAAGCAAGTAACACATGTTGACAGAACACATAGTAAGTAGTCTTCTAATTTTCCAGCAAGGGCATTTGTTGAAAATTCACTGACACTGTATATTAATTCATGACAAATGTTTCTGTGTTTCAGAACTTCCCCAAGAATTGAAGATCCCAAAGATTTTGAATTCCTCCCAGAATACCTTCCCTTCTCATCCAAACACGCTCATCCCCCACTGCCTACTTTTCAATTTGCATTGGCAGAGTAAGCAACAATCTGGAACCTGTGAAATAGAGGCAACATTTTGAAAAAGTACTGCTTAGACTTAAGAATTTCTGACAAAGGATTTCTATGTTTATAAACTAACACACAACTAAAGGTAACCTTCCATCTTTTCATCTTCTAATGTCCGAACATAACTAATTTACTTGTTGATATATATACAAATGTCTTAAACAATTTTTTTAGGGCTAGATGACAGCAGAATTTCACCTTCTAAATCTATAAACCATCAGATGAATAGATCACTTGTATTCATATAATTGGGTATATGGATGCAGCCCAATATTACCACATGATTGAAATAAAACCATGTAGTATTATCTACCTTTTGTACATTTTGCAGATAAACCTAGATGGTTGTAGTTAAGAAATTGCCTACTCGAATTTAAAAAAAAGGTGGTGAATCAATCAAAGCTATTTTAAGATACATAAAAAGTCACAAATGTGCTATCTGCATTGCCGATAATATTGATTAGGGAGCCAGGATATATCACTTGAAGCAAGACAGGAAACCCATCCACAGATAATCACGTTCTTATCCCCAGCAGTAATTGATCCCCCGAAGAAATTTCTACCATACATGGGAACTGCAACATGTTGGGTCTGATTGGTTGATCAGAGATATCCAATGGAAAATCCTTTTAAATGTTAGAACAATATGTGTTGTTTTATTTCACAGTTTATGATTGGAAATGTGTTAATCTATGCACATATGTTGTTGTCCTTCTTAGTTGTGTTTTGTTGAAGACATGTGTTGGATTGCATATAAACTGTTTGGCTCTGAATTTCGCATAGGTTTCCTCATTGATTTGATAGGTTCTATGTTCCAGATACAGGTGTATTAACTTCTTTATATATTTAGTGAAAGTGTTCATAACCTAAATATGAAAGACATACAGGGAAAGAACTCTCTAAAAGAGAAGAACACAATAAATGTGTGTAATGCCTCTCTAAATCTCCATACATTGTCCATTCACCAACTCACTGACGTCCATTTCATCATTTTCATGGGGAATATGCTGAGGCTACCAAGCAGACATCCTTTGATTGTTTAACAAATCATCATTTAACGTCTGGTGCCTATAGGATTCAATAATGGATCTGGTAACAATGCATGCACCACTCAGGTGCTCAACTCACCATCAGGTTTCTTTTCTGGAATGGGATCCAGCTAAGCCCCAGTTTTCTCTGGGACCCAGAACATATATTCTCTCCTCAGTGATCCTACTCATTTAGTACGGTTGGGCAGTTTGGCAAGAACCCCCTTCTCAATGAAACACTTCTGGATGTAATATTTAATGTCCCTTTTCTTTGTAATCTTTCGTACCTATCTGAACAAGAAGTATGCTGTCCCTCCTAAATCCTAAAAATGCATTTTCTTTCGCTGCTGCTAAACCCTCTCTTTATGTGATGTGCTCACACATCTTGACTTATATTTCTGAAAGATCTTGCTGAGAATATGTGACTAAATCCACGTGCTATGCTTGCACATACTCATGTTTACACACGTTGCGCATTGGATCCAAAATATATGCCCAAATGTGCTCCCTGCAGTGGGTAGATTTTGTTGTAGATCGAATGTCACATCTGAAATATTGTGCTGTCTGCAACGGACACCCCCTCATGTTCAATTTCTACAAGCCATCATAACATAGGAAGAGGGTATCAAGTGTGTATATGTCTGTGGTATACTGATCATTAAACACTGCTTGCTTAAAATCTTTGATCAGTGATACAATGCATAACTTTTTCACATATTTGAACTATCTGGTTTTTCAATGCATGATGCATAAAGTATGGTTACAAAACCATGTCATTCTTTCAAAGTTTAGGAGATAGCATTAAGTGAGATTTGTGTGTTTGGAAGATAGTCTTCACTTCGTTCTGATTGTTTCTGGTTGAATGCACTCAGTTGTTCTTTTCAGGATCACTAAAATGAGACACAACCAATATCCTCTATAAGCTGTTAACTTAAAAAACAAAGCTTCACAGACCAAAGACAACTCAAGAATGTACCCAGTGCAAAAACATGAATTGCTCTAAATCTACATCTCTTCTCAACAGACAGATGAGGCAGGAATTTAGAGAAGACTGTCAGCATCAATCATTGAAGAAATACTCTAAAACAATGCCCTCCAGGATGTCAGCAGCGACATTGTAAGATACAGAATGTCGTACGAAGCACTTCAGGGACCATATGCATAGCAAGCCATGCCACAAGCAATGGTCTTTTTTTTCTAAGCAAGTGCCAGGTTAAACATTAAGTTAGAGCTCATTTGCCAGTTCGTATCTGGTTCGTTCTAGCATGAAGTATCATATGTGCTCCACCCTCCAGCAAATATGTTCTTAGAACCTAACTTTTAAATAACTTGCATAATTTACAAAAGGTTAACTTAGCAGCAACAATGCAGATTGCTGCTGATGTGCGGGCTACAAGTAATGCACATATTGTGAGACTTGAGTTTTCCAGGATGAAAAGTGAGAACACAATTTGTAGCAAGGGTTTTTTCATACAATGCACTTTTTTATGTAATTCACTTCAGTTGGCCCTACACTTTAGCCCAGCTGTTATATTATTAAGATGGTCTTTAAAAAATGGTACACAGATGTACTGCTATCCCTATGGATTCTGGAACTAGTGAACATTGGCTTGCATCATTGACATTTTTCACCTGGTTTGAGTTCACAATATCCACATACAAATCAATTTAGGGGGTAAACCCTCCCCATCCAGGGACCCACTTTAGCAGATACCCGCATTTCTTATTTAAGACACATTGGGAAAGTCCTGATGTTTTACAAAAGCGAAGGACTATACTGCTGTGGCCAGTGATTGTCCTGCTGTTCACGTTATCTGAAGCAAGAACCTTCACAAAAGCTGTGTTCCTGTGCATCGCAGTGGAAGGGTGAGAGAGTGCTTGAGTGAATATTCCATATGCATGTTAATTGTTGGCTGACCAGCGACAGAGGTTGCAGCATGGGCGTGGGACATGGGGGGCACAGGGGGCACAAATCCCCCCCACAATTGTAAGTGGGGGGATGTAATGTCATTTATTCGTCAGAATGAGTGAGCATGGCATGTCGCCGGTAAGAGGGTGTCCTGTGCTTATTGAGTGCGTTGGCAAATGCCCTTAATTGCCATCTCACATTAAACGGGTGCTTAAACCCAGCAGCGTGGATTGCGCAATAATAAGTTGACAGAGGTATTTCAAATGGCCAATTTAGCTCTTTGGGTGACATTGTCAAAGTGGGAGAATGTTGCCCAGAATGTGCCACTTTCTCTGCAGGGTGAATTGTGTCCACCCCGAGGAGGTGGTGTGAAAAACCCACAAGGGCACCATGTGATAGCATCCCCTTCATTTATAAGCAATATGTGTGTTCTCGCGTTTCTTCATCGACTGAATTACTGTTAGCAACAAAGGCAAGAGTTGTGTCTCTTGTGTAGGCATTAGGAAGGCAGTTGCCAGCCCATGTTCTTCCAATATTGGCTAGCTGTTGCCCTCTTATGGCCAGGTAGAACCATTATGGCAGTGACTGGCACTTGCCTTTCCCCGGCAGACAGTAAAGTGGAAATAAGAGGCCAATTCAAGACACGGAACAAATAGCAGTTAAGATAGACTGCAGCTGCCATTGCTGTGTTAGGGAGAATATGTTGAGTGTTCAAGCAAGGAGGTATGTATTAAGCAAGCAATCAGTGAGACAAGGGAGAGGCAAAGAAAGGCCAGAGGGGCTCTTTGAATAGTGTAACAGGGCAGAGAACCCATGCTCTGCCGTCCTAGTGACATATGAGAGAATCAAATAGATCAGGCTTTGCAGCAAATGTTAAATGAGAAAGGAACGGAGTCCAGCTCTGCGTTCAGAATAACAAAGGCAAAGAAAGGCTACGCTCTAAAGCCAACATGAGATGGAATAAGAGGTACCAGACACATCGTGAGAGGTGGGCCCTGCCCTCACAGGAGCACTAGAGGGGCAGCCCACATAGCGGGCTGCCCCTCTGGCCACACCCCTGGGTCCACATACACCCCACCTACTAGGCATCCCCCGGGTCCGACGCATCCGGCCATGGACCTGGGGAGTGCTTATAAGGGGGTGGGCTTGCGATCGCTCATCCTCCTTGTTTGCTGTACCCCCTAACCCCCGGAGGACAGTCAAAGCAGCAACATCACACACCTGGTCCCTCTACTCCAATAACAGGGCTTACTGAGAGTTACAAGTAAGATTTCCTCTTTCTTTGAAACCCCCATCCTTCAATTCCAAGAGACACACACGTCTCTTTGCCCCACACAAAAAAAGTTGCAACTTGCAGTTCGTAGAAAAGGCTGCAACTCCTTTATTTGGCAGGAGTTCACTTACAGGTGATCTGCCTCTTAACAAGCTGGCATCCTAGCTGTAGCCCACTGGAAGTCATTGTTATTTCCTCTCTCTTACCATGAGCTCATAGGCAGATGACAAATACAGAAATGCAACATATAAAGACATGTTCTTTGCTGCTGCATCCTTTAATTTTCTTCTGTTTTCTTTTCTTCTTTTCTCTTGTTTTATACGGTGATGATATTTGTAATTTTATACGTACTATTTTAATTTTAATGTTGTGAAAAGTTGAGTTCTTTGACTAAAACACAATAAATAAATAAAAAATGCAAAGTCCCCAAGGTGTCCCCTGTCCCCCCAGATTTTATGTGTCTCCTACGCCCCTGGGTTGCAGGGTGCCTCTCGTGATTTATGTAACTTAGATCTTGACAGACCATCTCATGCAGAAACGGAAGAATGGAGCCTAAGAATGTGTCTCCTGCTGCCTCCTGATTTTTTTATTTAATTTGCTAACCTGAATATACAGCTGGTGAAGAGCTACCGTATCAACCAAGTTTAAAAAAACACAGTGTGAAGCTGTCGATGAAGGCCATAACCGAAAGCGACACCCAGGGGCCCACATATGCTGCACTGCGAGCATAGAGGCAGAGACGTTTTTAACGGAAGGCAAAAGGGACACATGCCCAGGGCCCCCACCTTGGAGCGGGGGGAGGCGGCCCACAAGGCAGCCTGATCTAAAGAAGTAAGATTCCATTGTTCACCAGACTTAAATAGCACATGTCAGGACTTGTTCACTGTGGTATACATAGTTTGTGTGTTCCTAACTGCACAACTTTGTGGCATTCTTTCCTTCCTGTGGGAATAATGTTTATCATGTGCAATTGCTGAAGTTGAAATGCGTATTGATAAATTGAATGCCACAATCATTTAAAAGTTAGCTCATTGTGTCAAGCACTCATTGTAGAGGTGTGTGTTCATATGCAAGATTAGAATAGCACATTCCAGCAAAGCTGGCTGAGCCTTTCATGTGTTTGAAGTTTATAAACCTACCTGCATATGTACTTGGTTTTATAGCACAACAGGTGCTATTATCAGCAATGTACCTGCACTAGATAGGGTTTGCTATAAAAACTAACACATCATCTGTATGGTGAAGGTCTAGAAATTGGTTTGTTCAGATGGGGTGTTGTAAAACCTAGGAAAGGATCACCAACAATGAGCATAAACTGTTAGTCCAAGAGGTGAATAAGTATCCAAATTCAAGACTGTGGAACAAAAGCGTTCATGCTTGTATCCTGGCTTTGTCAGCAGACAATACAGTGATCCTGGTAAAATCATCTAATATCATTTACATTACTGTGCTGTCTTATGTGAGGTTTGTCTTCTTGCATGCAGTTGCATTGTATAGCCCATTACTTAATCTTACTTCTTAAGTAGGCCATTTGACTGGAAGGGGTGGTAGACAGAAGAGAGCAGACCAGAAGTTTCAGGCCTCGTGCATGCATATTTTAAGGTCTGCTCGTTTGACACTGAAACGGTTTGCTTTTTTGTAAAAGTCAACGTTTTTAATGTACGTTTATAAATGACAATGTCACAAGCCATTGTTTTGGAAGTATTTAAAGCTTTAAAAGAAAGAAAACCCAGATTAAGGGGGTAATTCATAGAATTTAGCGCACAAGTGGCGCATGCAGCTGGCGCACAGTGTGTGCGTGAAATCCCTGCGCCAGCCGCATGCGCTAAAATCCATTTCCGCGCACAGCGTATTCATGGATTCCAGCTACCAAAATCAGCCGTGGCGCACAGTGGCACAGCAACCCTGCAGCAGCGCCAATTACGCCCCCAAGAACGCCTCTCGCGCAGGGAAAAGCCATCAAAATCCCCAATCCAGCGCAAAGGGCTGCGCTAACCCTGTACCAGCATGGCAAGCGGGCTACTTGTATTACTGGGGTGCACGGGAAGTACCTCACGTCATTTCAGCTGGGTACGTGTATTTCAGGGGTGCGCTGGAAGTTCCACACACGATTCCATCAGGGTACGTGTACATCAGGGGTGCGCGGGAAGTTTCACACGTGAATTCAGCAGGGTACGTGTATATCAGGGGTGCGCGGGAAGTTCCACACGCAAATGTCCTGGCTACGTGTATCTTGGGGTGCGCGGGAAGTTTCACACACGATATCAGCAGGGTACGTGTATTCCAGGGGTGCGCTGGAAGTTCCACACGCGAATGTCCTGGCTACGTGTATCTTGGGGTGCGCGGGAAGTTTCACACGTGAATTCAGCAGGGTACGTGTATATCAGGGGTGCGCGGGAAGTTACACATGCGAATGTCCTGGCTACATATATTTCGGGGTGCGTGGGAATTTTCACATGCAATATCAGCAGGGTACGTGTATTCCAGGGGTGCGCTGGAAGTTCCACACGCGAATGTCCTGGCTACGTGTATCTTGGGGTGCGCGGGAAGTTTCACACGCGATATCAGCAGGGTACATGTATATCAGGGGTGCGCGGGAAGTTCCACACGCGAATGTCCTGGCTACGTGTATTTCGGGGTGCGCGGGAAGTTTCACACGCGATATCAGCAGGGTACGTGTATTCCAAGGGTGCGCTGGAAGTTCCACACGCGAATATCCTGGCTACGTGTATCTTGGGGTGCGCGGGAAGTTTCACACGCGATATCAGCAGGGTACGTGTATTCCAGGGGTGCGCTGGAAGTTCCACACGCAAATATCCTGGCTACGTGTATCTTGGGGTGCGCGGGAAGTTTCACACGTGAATTCAGCAGGGTACGTGTATCTCAGGGGTGCACGGGAAGTTACACACGCGAATGTCCTGGCTACGTGTATTTCGGGGTGCGCGGGAAGTTTCACACGCGATATCAGCAGGGTACGTGTGTTCCAGGGGTGTGCTGGAAGTTCCACACGCGAATGTCCTGGCTACGTGTATATTGGGGTGCGCGGGAAGTTTCACACGCGATATCAGCAGGGTACATGTATATCAGGGGTGCGCGGGAAGTTCCACACGTGAATGTCCTGGCTACGTGTATTTCGGGGTGCGCGGGAAGTTTCACACACAATTCCATCAGGGTACTTGTATTCCAGGGTGCACGGGAAGTATCACACGCAAAATCAGCAGGGTACGTGTATTTCAGGGGTGCGCGGAAAGTATCACACACGATTCCATCAGGGTACATGTATTACAGGGGTGCGTGGGGAGCACCACACGTGAATTGCACGTGTGGGTCCTCCCAGGTGTTCCCTCTACACCCTCCACGTCCCCTACAGGTGGCCCACACCACAGGGGCCTACCCTGCACATGTCCTGCAGGCACCCCATCCACCATGGCCATGCCCCCCAGCCAACCCACATGTCATCTTGCACTACTGCCCACCAACGCATGTCCCCCTGCACCCCCAGCTACCAGGGGCAGCCTCCACCAGGCCCCCAGCCATGTCTCCCACCACCCCCACCCCCCAGCAGTGCAGGGGCAGCCTCCACCAGGCCCCCACTCATGTCTCCCATCACCCCCACCCCCCAGCCTCCAGGGGCAGCCTCCACCAGGCCCCCACCCATGTCTACCACCACGCCCACCCCCCAGCAGTGCAGGGGCAGCCTCCACGAGGCCCCCACTCATGTCTCCCATCACCCCCACCCCCCAGCAGTGCAGGGGCAGCCTCCACCAGGCCCCCACCCATGTCTCCCATCACCCACACCCCCCAGCAGTGCAGGGGCAGCCTCCACCAGGCCCCCACCCATGTCTACCACCACCCCCACCCCCCAGCAGTGCAGGGGCAGCCTCCAACAGGCCCCCACTCATGTCTCCCATCACCCCCACCCCTGGAAGTGCAGGGGCAGCCTCGACCTGGCCCCCACCCATGTCTACCACCACCCCCACCCCCAGCACTGTGGGGCACCTGCCAGCAGGCCCCAGCTCATGTCCAACTCATGTTCCCCTGCACCCTCACCCCCCAGCAATGTGGTGCACCCTCCACCAGGACCCCACCCATGTATACCACCACCCCCACCCCCCAGCACTGTGGGGCACCTGCCAGCAGGCCCCCACTCATGTCCAACTCATGTTCCCCTGCACCCCCACACCCCAGCACTGTGGTGCACCCTCCACCAGGCCCCCACCCATGTCTCCCATCACCCCCACCCACCAGCAGTGCAGGGGCAGCCTTCACCGGGCCCCCACCCTTGTCTATCACCACCCCCACCCCCCATCAGTGCAGGGGCAGCCTCCACCAGGCCCCCACTCATGTCTCCCATCACCCCCACCCCCCAGCCACCAGGGGCAGCCTCCACCAGGCCCCCACCCATGTCTACCACCACCCCCACCCCCCAGCAGTGCAGGGGCAGCCTCCACTAGGCCCCCACTCATGTCTCCCATCACTCCCACCCCCCAGCCACCAGGGGCAGCCTCCACCAGGCCCCCACTCATGTCCCCTATCACCCCCATCCCCCAGCAGTGCAGGGGCAGCCTCCACCAGGCCCCCACCCATGTCTATCACCACCCCACCCCCCAGCAGTGCAGGGCAGCCTCCACCAGGCCCCAACCCATGTCTACCACCACCCCACCCCCCAGCAGTGCAGGGGCAGCCTCCACCAGGCCCCCACCCATGTCTACCACCACCCCCACCCCCCAGCAGTGCAGGGGCAGCCTCCACCAGGCCCCCACTCATGTCCCCCATCACCCCCACCCCCCAGCCACCAGAGGCAGCCTCCACCAGGCCCCCACCCATGTCTACCACCACCCCCACCCCCCAGCAGGGCAGGGCAGCCTCCACCAGGCCCCCACCCATGTCTCCCATCACCCCCACCCCCCAGCACTGCAGGGGCAGCCTCCACCAGGCCCCCACCCATGTCTCCCATCACTCCCACCCCCCAGCAGTGCAGGGGCATCCTCCACCAGGCCCCCACTCATGTCTCCCATCACCCCCACCCCCCAGCAGTGCAGGGGCAGCCTCCACCAGGCCCCCACCCATGTCTCCCATCCCCCCACCCCCCAGCAGTGCAGGGGCAGCCTCCACCAGGCCCCCACTCATGTCTCCCATCACCCCCAACCCCCAGCAGTGCAGGAGCAGCCTCCACCAGGCCCCCACCCATGTCTACCACCACCCCCACCCCCCAGCAGTGCAGGGGCAGCCTCTACCAGGTCCCCACTCATGTCTCCCATCACCCCCACCCCCCAGAAGTGCAGGGGCAGCCTCCACCAGGCCCCCACCCATGTCTACCACCACCCCCACCCCCCAGCACTGTGTGGCACCTGCCAGCAGGCCCCCACTCATGTCCAACTCATGTTCCCTGCACCCCCACCCCCCAGCACTGTGGGGCACCTGCCAGCAGGCCCCAACTCATGTCCAACTCATGTTCCCCTGCACCCCCACCCCCCAGCACTCTGGTGCACCCTCCACCAGGCCCGCACTCATGTCTCCCATCACCCCCACCCCCCAGCAGTGCAGGGGCAGCCTCCACCAGGCCCCCACTCATGTCTCCCATCACCCCCACCCTCCAGCAGTGCAGGGGCAGCCTCCACCAGGCTCCAACTCATGTTCCCCAGCCAACATGTCATCACAATCTAGATCCCTGGTCCCTATGGTCAGCCTCCAAATGCAAAACGCCCACCCGAGTATTGCATCCACCCACTTAGAAATGGCAATAACATGATAGAACACCAATTGCAAGTTTGGAAACGAACACATGTCACTCACATACACCCAATGGGTGTCAGTGAATCTCAAAACCCATATCATGATATGCATGAAACCAATGTGATGATACTACACATTGAAGTTTGATCAAAAAATATGTATTAAAGGAAACATAAATTGAATCAAAAATAAACAAACAGAAATGGGAATGTAAATAAATGAAAAGAAGCATGTCCGTGAAAAAAAGCAAAACCAAAAATCATAATCCAAAGGAATGGTGTCCAAAGTCACAGTCCACAAAAGAAAATCCAATGGAAAATTATAATTGAAAGCCATTGCTCCATGGGTAAATTGTAAAATAAAAAGAAAATCCAACAGTGAACTATGTACAGATGAACAAGCCTCCCAACAAAATAAATGAAACCTATCTAACAACACTAACTAATAAAAAAAAACTATATACAAAAATGTGGCCCATTGTCCAAAAGGTCCAAAAAAATTCAAAAACAAAGGAAACCTAACACTAACTACAGAACTATGTACAAGGGCAGCGGGCTAGTCCGACGGCTCACTTCTGGATGTCCCGGGCCAGGGCATCATCGAACTCCTGCTCAATGTCCCGGAGGCGGTCCTCCTCCATGGCCCTGAGGGTCCGCAGGGCGGTCGACATGTCCACCTCCAACCCCCTGCGGAATGCCTCGAGGCACTCGGCCCGCCTCAGGGCCCTCCGCATGGAGTTCTCCGCCCTGACCATCGTGAGCCGTGCCTCTTCCGCCCGCTGCCGCTCCGCATCTATGGCGTGGCCCAACCACGGCCACAGGGAAGACACTTTCTGTCCTGGGTCCTCTTGCCCTCCGGCCGATGCCTGCCCCTCCGATGTCGAAGGCCCCGAGCCTTCAAGCTCCCATCACGTTGCTGCTGCTGCTGTGCCTCTGCCCGTGCACTGCCTCCTGCTGCCTGCACATCCTCCGCTGGCTGGGGTGCAGTCGTTGATGTGGCCACCCCTGCTGGACGTCTGACTCCCGACTGTGGCAGGGATGCCTCCTCCACCAGCCTGGCCGCACCGTCAAGAGGCAGCTCCACAGGGCACCCAGGTGACTGATGGGCGGGAAGATGGCACGGAGGACGACTGGCGCATAGGGGGTTCAGTTGAGGAGGGGGTCGCAGCAAGCCCCATCAAATGGAGGAATCCGGCCTGGGTGACCTGTCCCAGTAGGCCGACGCAGACAGCGAGCCATTCGAGATGAGGTGCAGTCTCCTCATGAAAAGACTGCAGGTCACCTCGCATGGCCCATTGACGCAACGCCACACCAGTCAGGACAGGCTCAACCCGGACCCGGATAGCCACGTCCGCAGGCAGAGGAAGGCCAGTTGTCGTGAGCTCATCCCCTGCCTGAAAACGGGTCTGGACGTAGGCATCCCTGCTGGTGCAAGATGATGCAGGGACAGGATCAGGGACAGGATTGCACACAGGCACCTCCGCGGCGGCCTGTGCTGCCTCCTGTCCCTGCACTGCACCACTAGCACCAGTGGAATCCCCACCTCCAGACCCCGTCTGTGTTGCTTGGATGGCCTCCTCCTCCACCAAACCCCCCACCAACCTAGATGACTCCGTGCCATCTTCCCTCGTTGGGCCCTGTGGGGTCCCAGCTGCCCCTTCTGCTGCCGAGGAGTCCAACTCCAACCTCTGCCTCTTGGACCTCCCCCTGGCAGCTGCGGCCTGGGATGCGGCACCGGACTCCTCACTCCCCAACGAGATCACAACATGGGAGGGGAGCTGGGCCTTGCGTCTCCGGCTGGTGGTGGGATCCCCGCTGCTGTGCTCCACAGCACCTTCTCCGCCCTCTTCATCAGTTGACGCTGCAGACAGGGAGAAATAAAACACAGGCATCAGGGCACTGTACAATGGACACATACACACATGACAGTTGTACATGAGTGGCATTGGCAAACCTCAGACATGCCATCACAATCCCCAGCACACATGTCATTTCAACTCGCACACATGAGCCATACCACAGCCATATCGCAACTGCCAGCACCATCCATACACATACAACAGCATGAGCAGGCAAAGCTGAGCCAGACAGCACATGCAACACTGGAAGTGCACTACACATGTACACACATCACCACACTTGCATGCATGTGTACACCTCTGCCAAGTGTCGCAGTGTTCAGATGGGCATCCATGTCCCATCTGCCAATCAGGCTTCCACATCCCGCTGTCACATGCATCCATGTTGCATCACTGTTGCACCCTTGTCAAATACACACAAATGCACATGTACACAGTGCTGATACATGCAGCTGAAAACAACATACATGCGTGACATCACGAACATGTCTACTTACATACACATTCATCCAAACATGTGTGCCCACACAACTGCATTTGGCATGCAAGCCTACACACACAAGCACCAGCCATGTCTCACACATTACAGCCCTGGCATGTGTTAGCCTCACGGCCCTTTACACCCCCACCCATACTCGACCCCATACAAACAGATGTGCAATCTGCACACTACTGAAACATCACCATACGCACAGCTCACAATCATGATGCATGTACACTTACCGCTCGACTCCAGATGGGTCTGCCTCTCAAGGACCTGGACGTGGAGCGCTGGGGATATGCGTTCCAGGATCCTCATCTGATCTTCCGACAAGTGGCCCTGGCGCCCCTTAGCATCCGCTGCCTTCAAGAGGCGCCGGGCCTTGTTCAGGGTCCTGGACCTGAAGGCCACCCAGCGCTTCTTGACATGTTGTAAGTCACGGACTGCCACCCCCTCCGCGTGGATGGCAGTCATGATGTCAGTCCAGATCCGAGTCCGTCCTTCCTTGTCGGCGCGGGAACTTCCGAAGAGGGCATATTACTGCCCCAGGACTTGCTCCACCAGGACACCAACTTCCCTGGCACTGAAGCTGGTGCCCCTCTGCCTCTCTGGCCAGGGGTTGTCAGTGGTGCCAGATGTTGCAGTGCCCGACATGACAACCCCAGAGGCAGGAATGGCTGGGCAACTGGGTCCTGGGGCTGGGCTGTGGAGCGATGGAATCCCAGTCGGGAGTCTTCGGTTCCAGCAGGGGTGGTCACAGCAACAGCACCCCTGGCTGATGTGCAGGCAGCAAATGGCAGGGCACGTGGGCAGCAGGCAGTCAGGCAGCAGCAGATGGCAGGTGGGAGCGTGCTCGGGGCTCTGGGGGGCAGTAATTCGGCCTTCTGGGCAGGAGCGTGGCCAGCTTGATACAGAGTCATTTGACACGTGAAAATTCTGCACGTCAGCGTGTAATTCGAGGAAAGGCCCTTAGCGCGTAAGCGCGTCTGCACGCATATGCAATTTCATTGGACAGAAGGCCCCTCAAGCGCAAGCGCCCCTGTGACGTGACGCGCACAGGCGTGCATGGGCATTTCAGCGCACATGAAAAACTGCACGTCCGTGTGTAATCCGAGGAAAGGGCAAATGCGCATAAGTGACGTGACACGCGCGTGCGTTTCCCTCAGCATGGGCTAAAGGTGAGCGGGCCCAGCAGTTCACTGTACGTGCCTTTCGTGGAGACCGACGTGTGTTGCTGCTTCCTGTTGTTTCGCGCGCCATCACAACTTCACAGCTATCAAGGACGTATCTCTTCTTTTGGCGGGGGTATTGGCTACGCGTGTTTTTCTGCATCGCGCTAGTCAGACGGTGAGTCGCACACGCTCTTTTTCCCACTGCGGGTGCCCCTGTGTATCACACCCATTTTCGATGTCATAGTAGCCTGCGTGTCCCATGCGTATGCGTTATTCGTGTTACTGGGTGCCACCACGTACTGCGGGAGGTTGAATCCACGCACGTAGGCTGCAGGGTTGCGTGCACGGTTTTACTGCAGTTTTGGGGTGCCTGAGCGTTGCGTGACCCGTCACTACATCACCGGGGTCACATACAGCCTTGCAGGTGCAGGGGGGCTGTTAACATCTTGCTTCCCACCCCCTTCACCCCAATTGCCCAGGTCAATTGTGGTGTACACCTCCCATTGGCACCACTCCATCTGTGCCGGCACTACTACATCTGTGCCATGGTTGGGAGGCTACCAAAGGTGAGGGGCGCCTCAGCTGGGCGTCCTCCTCATGGCGGGCGTGGTCGCGGACGTGGCCGTGGTAACCAGAGAGTAGGGGGACTCCAGGGTGTCCAGGGCGGCCACAGAGGGGGAAGAGGCAGGGGTGCGCCACTTGAGCACAATGTTGTGCCATGTGTCGGTGCAGTCATGCCACCACCCCCTGTGGTTCCGGGGGATTCAGCTTCTGCATCTGGCACTGGCGCCCATGTGACCTGGCAGTCCGTTCCATCGACTGCCATGGGCCCAAGGGTAGTGGTAGCTGCAGGTGCAGCTGTGGACACCGCCACCCAGGCTCAGGGTCTGCCAGTGCAGGATGCGTTGGCACTTGAGGAGCCCTTGGTAGATCTCCAACAGGCCAGGAGGAAAACCATAGGGGCAGGCCGGACTGCTCAGACCAAGACACTTGTCCCTGGGGCAGTCATGTCATCTACTGCCCCGAACAGCCGGGTGTTGGCAAGTGCAGGGGCAGATGCACCCAACAACACCCCGGTTGTGAGTCTGCCAACCAGGACCGTTGCGGTCAATGACCCTGCCACAGCTGATGTTGCTGCACAGGGTCCATTAGTGGGCACCCAGCTGCCACTGACACAAGTCAGGCCTTTGGTCCTCCCTCCACCTGCCACTCCCTTTGCTCAATCCACCGAACCCACTGGCCATACTGGTCAGGGCGGCATTAGCCAGCCAGGGTCTGCGCCACAGTCCAAGAGGAGGAAGGTTGCACCTGCAGCACAGGCTGGGACCCCACACACAGCCACGACCTCCTGCACGTCGAGTAAGAAGCCTTTCTGCAAGCAGGAACTGGACGTCCTCGTGGACTACGTGCGGGGCCACAGCCGTGACATGCTAGTGGGTGCCAATAGTCAGACTACGGCTGCCCAATGTGACGCCCACTGGAAGCATGTTGCGGAACATGTCAGTTAATTCGGCCATGAGGTGCGCACGCCGCAAGAGTGCAAAAAGCGTTGGAATGACATCAAACTCAGCACTAAGGCCAAGCGTGCCATTAATTACAACTTGACTCTGGTGACTGGCGGTGGGCCTGCACCAGAGGAGGAAGAGCTCACTCCGCATGAGGCACTCGTTGCGGAGTTCATACCACCTGAATTGGTTGAAGGAGTGGGAGAGATGCTGGACTTTGATGCCCAGTCCAGTGCGTGTTGATGCGTGTTTGTTGAGGACGTGTGTGTTTCACTTTTGGGATGTGTTGTGCATGATTGCCACTACATGTGACGTGTACATGGTTCTGATGTGT
This sequence comes from Ambystoma mexicanum, assembly GCF_040938575.1. Taxonomy (NCBI): domain Eukaryota; kingdom Metazoa; phylum Chordata; class Amphibia; order Caudata; family Ambystomatidae; genus Ambystoma; species Ambystoma mexicanum. The sequence continues at coordinate 393,829,320 of NC_090941.1, read as the reverse complement.
AAGTAATGCAATGCTTCCGTCATCCATGTCTCCTCTGCCTGGATGCGGGGACTCCATGTAGGCATGCTCCCTTGCCCCTCCTCCGCCACTCTGCACCCGAGTTCCACCTTTGCACTGGTGTTCTTCAATCTTGCCAATGTGTACTTTCTTGTTCATGCGTCCTGTGTAGATGCTAACTTCCAGCGTAGAATCTGCCAGACATATGCTGTGTGGTACAGCCTTAGTGCTTGATGCAGGGTATCTCACTTGTACTGTGCATAGGTCAGATGTCCCGCAGGGACATGAGTGCCCATTCATGCTCCATGTGCATTGCACGCATGCCCCTATGTGTCCTTGACTGGATGATCACTGTAATACAAGTCCTTGGTTACATACATTGCCTGCCATCTCATCAGCCTTCCCATGTCAACTGTGGCTCAGTCCTGCATTGCACACATGTTTAGGGTCTGACAATCTGTGTGGCTCACAGGCCTCAGCCTGTTCAATGGCCAATGACTCTGTCCAACTGTTGTTGTGTCTTCTTCACACATGGGCGGAATCCAGAGTTTTCATCATGTGTCCTGCTTAATGTCCCAGCATCATTTGCAGTCTTGTTACTTGAATCACATTAAGCTGTTGATGCCAGTCAACACTGCCTGTCAATACACAGGTGTATGGTCAGCCTTTTGATACCATGCTAGGCATCCCTGCTTTGGTACTGGGGTGGAGGGGTGCTTGGCTTCTAGATATGGTACACATTGAATGTACAATGCACGTGATGTCTGAATTTGACATTGCAGTGCCTTCACATTTCCTGGCACACACCATGGAGTCCTTGTACATGTAGGTAGTGAGTGGCGTACACATTTCCTGCACTGCATAGACCCACTTCCATGTAAACTGCCACCTTTCAACAGGTCTGATCACAGAAGCAATTCAAAGATGACCCAGCATACATGCCAGGTTATATGTTGTGTGTCACATGTCTGCCTGATGCGTTTGCTGTCGGTGTGTGTGTGTGTTGTGTGCTTCTGACATGTGTAGTGACCTTTTTTCTCTCTATTTTTCAGGTGATGGCGCAAAGGAGGCGGAGGATGGTGTTGTCATGCCAGACACAGGGTTGTTACCACTACATCAACCCGGCACTAGTGGGGGTCGTGGGGTGGTAGGCCACGAAAACCCCCAAGTGCTACAGTCCATCTTGTCTCTGGCTGCCTATGAGTCCAGCCTTGATGACGACTCTGGCATCCATGTTGAGTTGGATGAGCATCAAGTCCATGTGTCAGGGGTGAGTGATTCTGATGTGGACACTCCTCTCTCTGCGACACCTGCACTGAGGGCTCAGACAGTCTTGGTTCCTCCGCCCGTGGTGGATCGGGACGCAGGGTCACCCTCCACACCAGTCACTGATGTGCCTGGGACATCACGTCGACGGGGGCATGTAGTCGTGCAGCCGCGGGCGGTGCCAACACCGCGAGGACCCCCGGTCCTTGGGTCCCGCAGGGGTCAAGCCCGGCAACGCGGTCGCCGCACGCAACCGCAGTATACTGAGTGAGAGCAAGACATGACTGCCAATTCAGAACAGCAGGGGTCAACAATGGAGAATATCGCTGTGAGCATGGAGCGTGTGGCCCGATCTGTGCTCCCCCCTGCTAGGCAGGTGCTTCTCCAGCAGCAGGCGGCACGGTCCATGGCCCGCTCGCTCAGGCTGGGCATGGTGGCCTCAGACAGGGCACGCCAAGCTGAAATGTCGTCTCTGCGTCAAGCAATTGCTGCTCACGCAGAGGCACACATGGATGCCCTGAGGGAGGAGTATGCTTCCCTCAGATCCACTCTGGGTGTCCTTATGATGTCCCAGAGGCAGCAGGCACAGGAGAGGTTTGCACAGCTTGAGCGTACCATCTCGGCTGAGCTACCGGCTTGCCGGGAGGTGCAGCGGTTGTCCAGCCAGGCCTTGCAGGAGGAGCTCCGTGTTACACGTGCTACCTTCCAAGAGGAAGCACGTGTATCACGTGAGGTTCTGCATGCAGACCTACGTCACATCGCCACACAGAACCAGTCTCACCCGTCCCGCAGACTTGCTGCTGACAAGGGGCAAGCTATGGCTAGGCCTGGCCAGGCTACTGTGCCACGTCCTCCTTTACAGGATGAGCCAGACTCGGATGACCATCTATCTCCCACATAGGTCGGGCTGTGCAGGCGTTGAGCCCATGGAGGTTTTTTTTTTGGCTCAGCATCATTGCATGTGGATGTTGAGCAGCACCCTGTACCTCCCCCCTCCAGGTTGCCTCCCCTCCCCCCGGGTCATATGTGGCCATTTTTGATGTTTCTTTTAGTTTAGTTAGTTAACTTTCTGTTTGATAGTTAGTTTAATTAGGTAATGTAGGTTTTCCATAGTTAGTGTAATTAGTTAATATAGTTTAAAATTGCTTGTCTATTGTGCTTTCATGTGAGGGTGCAGTGCTTTGTGGCTTTTGAAGGCATCCACTGCCTGTTCCAGCTGGGCCCTTCAGGCTTGTCTTGTGTATGTGTTTGCTGCTTGGGGTCCTTGACTCACATATGCCACTCCTGCCTCCCTTATCCATGGGCTCACAAGGATGGTTCGGTGTCACAACCTTTTACACAAGGGCTTTGGACTGTCATATCTGTGGCATGTCTGGCGCTGTGTGACTTGTGTTTACACCCCTAGTGGGGATGATTTTGGTGTTATTGTCCACTGTTCAGCTTTTGCTAGATGGGGTGTTTCATGATTAATTCGTACATTCATTGCTATGCATTGTGTAGTATGTTTCTTATCTTTACTGTACACGTGCTTGTTGCAATTCATGCTGTAGATAGTGTTACACACTTTGGATGTGAAAGACGGACTGATGGTGTGATTTATGATGTGATTCTCTGACATGGTCAAGTAATGAGATGCCTGAAGAGACACACACAGATGGCTTTGAAGCATTAATCATGTGTTTCATGCCCTTTCTGCAGGGGGATGAGCCTCCAGAGCACCTTTGCCAGCAGACATGGCCCACTGGACGACAGAATTCTGGACACGTTTGTTGGTGCCCACATGCACATGTGTGCACAAGCAGAGGCACAGGGATTGCAGACCTACATCCTAGAACTGCTGACGTGTTCCAAGGAACTCCAGGCAAGGTGAGCAGCACAGGGGGGCCACAACACAGCAAAGCTTCACCAGGCGAGTTGCACATGCAGGTTTAGTCACAGCACTGAGGGTGAGCTTGGACGAATATTGGTGTTGAAGCACACAATGCAGCTCAGATGTGTTGGTGGACTGATGGCTGTTGATTGTAAGGTTATCTGGGACACCTGCAGGGGCAGTGGCACATACCCTCCGGTACATCAAGGTCCATCGAGGCACGTGTATCAACCATGTAGAATTCAGAGACATGGAAAGGGGCAGCTCACAGGGACATACAGCAAGGGACATACTCAGGTGCAGTGCATTTCATTTCCATGTACATTATGATAAATGCACTGCCAACTTTGTTTCGGTCATGGTGGTACACAACTTGCTCTGAAGTCATGGCTTGCTATATGGGTATGTCTGCTTACCCAGAGAACATTGCATGTTTTGTGAATTATGACACATTGGTGTTCCATTTGCCACGCACCCACCGGCGGCTGACTTACTGCATTGACTGTGTATGACCCATCACAGGGGTAATGTTATATATTGGTACGAAGCATCTACACCAGATTGTCTGTTTGTAGAGTAGTTTGTTGCTATGGGGCATGTTTGGTGGTGTGTTTTTTGCGTAATTGGCACGTACAGGTTGTTGACTGTGACTCTCTTTGCAGCATTGCAGTGCTCCTGTAACCGGACCTGAGAGTGCGCAGGCAGGAGGCCAGCACTCAAAACCAGAGCTAAGTGTCTTGTTGTTTTTCTTTCAAACTGCTCTGCATAGGCTTGCTGGGGGGTGCACTAATGCATGGATGTGTGTGTAATTCAATTTGGTATGTTTTTTTTCCCCCCTAATCACTCGGAATCCTATGTAATTTTGAACCCTGTACCCTCTACCCAGTGTTCCTGCTTCCCATACCTATCCAAGCAACGTTCCCTAACCCACTTTCCCCGCTGGGGTTGCGGATGCCTGTGTAAGCCCCAAACTTGCAGGCGCCAAAACCCTAGAGGGGGTGGTTGGTTCGTGCCACTCCTAAGCCTCGACTACAGAAGGCCATGACAATGATGTCCAAGTTTGTTTGGATTGTGTATGTGTTCATGCAGGCAGTACATTTTCGTGCATTCCCTACTTTCATGTGTCATTCCTCCTCCCCTCTCCTGCCACTCATTCCAGTTATCCAGTGTGCCAACACCTGTTCCGACTGCATATCCCCACCAGGGTCTCAGGGGCCTGTGTGAGTTTGACCTTGCAGGCACCCAGGACACGGTGGGGGTGGTTGTTTCGTGACACTCCTGCGCCTGTACACGGGACCTGTGACAGTACACATCCGTTCATGGTGCATCATTCTATGTTATGTACCACACATGGTTCACATCCTGTTGTGACATTGTTTTACTGTGCTACCTTGGTTGTTGCATCATTGTGGTAGTACCTGGCCTTTGTGAGGTACTGCTACGTCAAGTCATCTACTGGAGGGTGTTCTGGTTCGTTTTTATGCCTTGGATTTTGTGATTTTGGAAATGAGTGTGGATTCTGAGGGTGCAGGCACATTTTTACACACAAGGTGGGAGATGGTGACGAAGGGTAAAGGTGATCCTGTGGCCAGGTGGAATTGAGGGTTGAAGGCTCCATGACCCAGGTGCAGTTTTTCAGTGGGTCATGGTCATTTGTGAGGGAGGGGGGGGGATTGTTGTTGATAGTTGCCTTGCCCTGCAGTGTGATGGGCACCTTGACATTGTAATGGTGGTATCCTATGTACATGTTGTGTTCTGCTGATCAATGCCTGTTCATGTGTTGTGTTTACCTTTCAGGTGCGAGGGGATAGTTGTGGTTTGACATGCTGGGGTGTACACATGGTGAATGTTCACATGTGATGTGTAGAGAACACTGATGGTCACTTGATTGCACATGCATATGTTGAGTGCATTTCCTTGCTGACCCACACACTTGCACTCTGATGCACTACATGTACTACCACCCTTGCATATCCACGTGTACACTGTTTGCCTTCTGGTGCCCACTGTGTCCCTGCAGCACATGTTCTGTGACCAATTATGGATCCTGTACATGCCTAATTTGCTTTTTGATGTGGTCTGTCGCTTAGATGTGATGCTCAGGGTGTGCATCACACACAATGGCTGTTCACTGTGCTGTGCGCTGAGCAGTGTGTTGCAGGAGTAGGACACAGTACACAGAAGCTGCAGTGTTGATTTTGCAATGCACAATGTGCATGTAGACAGGCATTCATTGTTATGTTACGTCTACAACTCTTGTAATGCATTTTGAAATGACTTATTTTGGGTGGGAGGTTTTTGGTCAGTCATTTCATCTGATTCCAGGTCAGGCATCATTGTCTGATGCCACTGTACATTTTGGACATGGCAATGTGTACCTTATTGTTACTGTGTTGGTGTATGGGTATTGCTTGCCATGTCATGTTGTGGTTTGGGAGGGTTTGAGTGACATAACAGTGATGGCCATGGCCTGTTTTGCAGGTGTGTGTGATTCACACCTTGCATGTCAGGGTCATCCGCTTCTCAAAGCAACTAGCTGGGGGTAGATCTCTCTCCGTGGCAGGGCCCTCCCTCTGGAACAGCCTTCCTGCCTCACTGGAACTTGAGGAGAACCATCTCCGGTTCGGGAAGCACCTCAAGACCTTCCTCTTTGCTTCTCCTTTCTCTCTGCCTCTCCCTTGCAAAATTCTTCACTGGAACTGCACTGGATCTGAAACTGGGCCACTCTCACCAACCTCGGTCCCTGGCCCAGCCACTCTCCACTTGCACTGCCTCCCTGGCAACCCCTGCACTGCGGTACTGTCTCTCTATCCCTACAGCCCCCCCTTCCCAGCACTTGTCTGCACTTACCTTTGCAGTTGCCACCAGCTGGCCTATGTATTTGTTTTTTGGTCTACTTACCCTGTACTGCACTCCCACCCTCCCCTTCCCCTTGCACTTTTCCCTTCCCCCTACCCCTGCACTTGCACAATCTAAATGACACCTGGCCTAGTAGTACCGTTGTCTGTCTTCCCTTGTTCCCCCCTCCCTGCTTCATCGCAACTTGAAATACTTGTGTATAGGCCATATCATGTCATGTCATATGTGTGCCTTTTGGTCACACAGGATAGCTTGTGTTTAAGTAGCTAGGGATGCAGACAATGTGGCACTTCCATGGCAACTATCTCAGGGTGGTAGGGTTGTGACAGTTGACTGTCTCTTTGTCATCATCGATTGTCACCTGGTATGTGCCAGGCCTGTGTGCACAGCGCAGGGGTGGGAGTTTAGGTGAAAAATGTGGCCACAAGCTGGGTACGGGCTTCCTCGCCACGTGCCCTGTCCCCTCCCATGGGCAGCACCTGTGCCTGTGGTTGGGGATGTGGGGGCACCACCATGTCCACCGGGACGCCCTGCTGTGTTGCAACATTGTGCAGGACACATGCTGCCACAATGATCCTGCACACTACTGGTGGTGCATAGAGTAGCTGCCCGCCAGAGCGGTCAAGGGAGAGGAAACATGACTTGAGCACTCCGAATGTGCGCTCCACTATGGCCCTGGTTGCAATATGGGCGGCGTTGTATCTTACCTGGGGTGGTGTGGTGGGGTTCCGGATTGGCATCATGATGTGGTTGCTCAGAGGGTAGGCACTGTCCCCTGGGGAGGTGTAAATGGTTGTGATTATTGGGGTTTGTTTATTTGTGTGTGTGTGTGTGACATGCATGCATGTGCAAGGGCATTTGTACTCACCTAGGAGCCATGTGTCGCCATGCTGCCCAGCTTCCAGGGCCCGGCTCAGGGGGGACATTCTATATATGAAACTGTCATGGGTGGAGCCAGGGTAGTTTGCATAGACAGAGGTGATGATTCCCTTTGCATCGCATACCACCTGTACATTGATGGAATGCCAGTGCTTGCAGTTTCGGTAGATGTGCTCAGTGGCCCTAGGTGGACGTAGGGCCACATGGGTTCAATCTATGGCACCGAGCACTTTGGGGAAGTGTGCCACCCTGAAAAAATCCAGGACAACGGCCTGCCTTTCTGCGGGTGTTCTGGGCATGTATATGTGCCTGCGGACTGAGGGGCGTGCTGTCATGATTGCCAGTATCTGGTGTAGGCAGCGTGACTGCGTGGCCTGTGAGACCCCCCCACTATGGCAGTAGTCCGCTGAAATGACCCAGTGGCCAAAAAATGCAGGACATTGAGCAGCTTCTCCAAGGGTCTCAATGCTTGGGAGCAAAGGGTGGGGGATGTAAGGTCATCTACCCACTCCCTGACCAGGTCTAGGATGATGTGGGGTGGAAACCTATACCTGCCATAGACCTGGTCGTCAGGCATCCCAAAAAGGCTTGTCCGTGGTGGGAACATGCGTGCCCTGGCTATTCTCCTCCTCGTGCGGTGTCCTACGATCAGTGCTGCGACAAATGGGGCATTCATCGTAGCTGTATATACGTGTTTGTTGTTTGCGCGCACTTTTATACTGTGCGCAGGGATGCTTCCGCCTGCCTTCGTGTGGTGGACGCGTTGACGCCTGTGTGCGTCTTTTGCCGTGCGCGGGTTTCCCGTATTCGAATCCATGAATACGTGTGGTTCACGTGCGTGTGGGCGTTCTGTCTGCTTCCCAGCAGTACATCCTAGTTACGCCCTTATTTTCGCGCGTTGTTCCCCATTCCGCGCGTTAGTCCGCGTGTTCCGCCCCCTTTTTGATGTGTGCGCCGAGGTTCTGCGCTTTCACTGTGCGCGTCGCGCACGCCGTTCGGGATGTTTCAGTGACGTGTGCGCCATGCACGGTTTTGGCGCACATCCCGAGGAAAACACGCGCAGGGACTTCCATGAATCGCACGTGTGCGCGTGCACCTGTTTTTTGCGCTTTCCTCTGCTTGCGCCAGCTTGCACATAGATTTTCGGCGCACGTTTGTTCCATGAATCGGCCCCTAAATGTTTTAAATCACATCAATTGGTATTCCGGTACTTATATACTTCCCTTTATGATGGAGAGAATGAAGCTAGAATAATTTCCATTTTGTGTAAAACCCTTCTATAATATCTTGTTTTTATAAATGGTCATGTTTGGTAATGTGATGTGTTTACTTTTAAAGTCAGTTTTATTAAAACAATATTGTTTTAGTTCATGATAAGAACTGGAAATGAAAGTGTTTAAATGCAGAAATTGCAGAGTTGGCACAAATCCACTCCTTTACCAATGTGGGATCCTGGGCATCTCATTTAATCTTCTATTGCCTAACTTCTCAAAATTGCCAATCCCTAAACCTTTTAAAATTGTCAGCCCTTCAGAGTGATTTCCTTTGCAGAGTATGCCCTTCATAAAAGCCTCACTCATAGGTTCACAGGCTATAGTGTTCCTTCCACTATAATAGTGAGCATTGATATATTGCACACCACAGCACTTGTTCCTTTGATCTCTAATGGCAATACTATTTGAAAACCTTATCCCACTTCTTATCTCAGTCTGTCTGGATACAGACACCTTCCTGGTAGCTTCTATTTTGCATCCACTATCCATGATATGGTATGTGTAGATTTCTCTTTCCTTCCAATTGGTCTCTATCCATGCTGCCTGAGCACTTTTGCATTCTGTGAGGCAGCTAAAGTGAGTTCTCTGTAATAATATGATATGGCATTTGTAACGCGTCTATACACAAGTGTTTCAAGGCACAAATGTTATGTTATTTTATTTGGCATTTATATAGCACTCTATATAGCGCTCTGTCTATTCTGGGTTACATGTACCTTTTACATAGGGTCCTGAATTAATACTACAGGCTGCATACCTTCCTGGATGCTTTTGATAAAAAGTATCCTGTATCTATACTAGATCAGAAGTAACCTCTCCGAAGACTGCTAATGTTGGCCTTCAAATGCTACTTGTTTATTATTCTGATTAGAGCAAGAATTAAGAGGGTAAGGTGACTTGAAGGGAGTAAACATGCTTATTTTGAATGCTGCAGCTTATTTTGAATGCTGCAAGGCAGCATATCAACCTATAGGTTGTGATCAGGACGAGGGGGTCGGAGTGCAACCAGATATTCTTGATAACCTAATTCCTTTTGTTTGGTGGTGGAGGAGGGCCCCAAAGATGTCCGTGCCCAGGGCCCCAAAAGTGGTTAAGATGGCACTGCATAGAGGGGAAAAAGCAGCTCCCTAAAATGCGGGTCTAAAGGCGCCATAGCTTACTAGGCCCTGCTGCAGAAAGACTGTATGGCAGACTCGTTGAACATAGCACTGGCTTGTCTAGTAATTCACCCTGTGCCAAACAGGGTTAAGATGACAGGACTGCAGATTAAATAAATGTTTCACCTCACTGAGAGCAACATAGCATTTGATGGGTGAGAAATTTTTTGGTGGGCGTACAAACAAGTTCTCTAAGGATCAGCAATTATTACTTCACTGCAGCTATGCCTTTTGCTGTTGGCTGTGTGGAGGAATGCAAAAGCCTTGTTCTCCACTACTTGAATATTGTGCAGCAATTTACCTAAAAGTCTCAGTTCCTGTACAGAGTCTATATCACCTGAGAGAAAGAGAGCAGTCAACAATCATCCAACAATAGACCCGTCAGGTGACATGTTCTTCTCCTATGTCCATGTTTTGTCCAGGATCCAGTTGGTGTCTATAGGTTTTAATTGGCCACAGTAGATTTAAAGGATGTATGTTGGCTTCAGTTAATGGTATCTTACAGCTAGTGTTGGGAGATAAGTTTCATAATTTTGGAATTTGTGTGTGGGTGTCACTTGCTGATTGGTTGTTGTTGTTGTGGCCTCATGTCCTTGAGAACATGGGCCTCATTACACGGTAGGCGGTAAGGGTTTACCGGTACCAGTATTTTACCGGTAACAGTAAATCCTTACCGCCTTACTACGAGGTCCCTTTGCGGGTTGGGGAATTTAACGCCTGCTTTTTGCAGGTGTTAAAAACCAACCCGCAAAGGGACCCAGGGAGCTAATTACGGTACCGCAATTTGCGGTGCCTTAATTTGCGCCTTCCCCATTCCCATTATGCCCTATGTTGCAAAAATGGGAATGGGGAAGGGCAATGGTGGAAGGGGGAATTACCGCCCCGCCAACCTTGGAATGGGGCGGTAATTCCCCTTTCCACCAAGGCGGTGCCGGTATTTTACCGGCATGAATCCGCCTACCGTGTAATGAGGCCCTATGTCTTAATTAGAGGCAGGTTAGGTTAAACTATTATAGATTTTGCAATGGCCTGCTATTGTGTTGGCTACACTCTATATGCCATGGCCCATCCTACACCTATGGTAAGGGCCAATCCTCTAAAGCAATGTCCTTCTGCCACCTGGGGAATGTTCACCATTAACCTACTGCTGCTACTGGTTGCCTTTTTGAGCATAGTGGCCTATTAATATAGTAGTTTCTTTAGCCTCTTATATGACTTGGACTGACATCACTAGCTTACCAGTAATCAGGAAGATGGATGAAAGTCAACATGCTGGTCTCCAGCATGCAAACCAAGGTACCTGCTAGTATCTTCTTTTACAATTAAAATTATTTACAAAATGTTCAACCATGCAAGTGTCTGTTTTTATCCCTTTTTTCTCTGCTCTATTTCCCTGCGTTGCCCTTTTCACCATCTATTACCATGCAATCCAGCATTTTTTCTGTTGCTGTAGTCCAAAAAGAGCAAATGCAGTAAGGTTGCATAATATATGCCCTGCATATCTGCAAATTACTGCTTGTCTTTGTTTCTTTTCTAGTTATTTTTGCCAGTCCCACTCCAAACCTTTTGGCCCTAAACTGAATGTCAATCTATTTTATTATGTACTTGATATGTTGCACACAGAGCAAGGTTACATGACGTATGGCCCTCCATCACCAGACAATCATTTCTTGTTGTTGTTTCAACCTCAATTATGCACTATTTGTGCATGTCTCATCCTTCCTAGCCCTATCTATTGGCCTCCAGTCCTATTTTCATGAATCTCACGTGCACAAACAACATTGTCATCGGGCATGTCAACCTTCCTGGAATGACTGCCACCAAGAAAGGGGAGAAATCCTTACACACCCCACTGGGCACATTGAATCTCACAGAGCTCACAACAAACCCAACATTCAGCAAAGGCAACATCCTGGACCTTATCAACACAGTCTTACCTACCCCTTTATACAACAGACCCCTAGAACTGGTCTGGTCAAATTAATTTGCCGTTGCCTTCTTCTTCCATCATATCATCCCAATCAACTGCACCAAACCCAAGAGTATAAAGCAGGTATACTGGGCTTTTAAATACTTGCTTTTAAAACCATTCACAAAAGGCCTGATCAACCATGTGAACAACATGTGAGGATCCCACAAGAAGCTAAAAGCCCTCATCAACACCCCGAAGTCTAACAACAAAATGAATGGCCCAGAAAAGAAAAAAAAAACAGCAAGCAATCAGACAGAACATCTGGTTGCATCACAGCCCAACCTTTAGTAAGATATTTGACAATGCAGAATAGAATATTCCTCCTTTCTGTGCTACATCACTAGGATGTGAGAGACCATGTACAAACATTTTATGTTATTAAAATAGGTACACACTTTATATTATGTTGCAAAAAATGCAATACGTATTCAGTTGATTTTGCCAAATGCTTTTCAAATATGCAAAGACAACATTTGTCCAGGCTAGGGATGCTGGCTGAACATATTTCTGTGTAGGGAGATGCATGAATCATGTGGTATTTACGCATTCCTGAATTCGTGTAGGAGCAGTAACAAAATCAGTTCCATGTGTTATTATCACTGCAAAAATATTGGCATACAAAAATATTGCCATATTTTTGCGGTGATATTAAGGCATGGAATTGGCGGGGACACCCTTGCAACCCCTGTATTATTTTAAAGGGAGCGGGGGGCACCCCTGCATCCCTTGCTCCCAAAAACCCCAAATATTATCCCCAATAAAAATATCACCTATGGCCGTTCCTGACGACCATATATACAGCAATATTTTTGTTGGGGATAATATTACGTGATACCACAAAATCGTGCTACACCACAAGGAAATGGTTTATAATTTAGAATGTGTGTGTCTAGACCCACTTCTTCAGGAGAAAAAAAAAACCAACGGGATTATAGGACTTCAATAAAAATATGAGACAGTCATAAAAGAAAGGACTAATGAAGTCAACATACTTTCTAGTGAGCTTATTTGGCCAGTTTGTGGATTTGGCACTACTGCCTTATTTAATAAACCGTGTGCTCGGCCGTGCAGGTGGTGAGAGCATATCTGATGAATATGTCTTTTTAAAGGCAATTATTTGAATTAAGTTCTATGCTGATGAAGTCAAGAAGAAGTTAGCCAGCATAAACGAATTAAACCTGTAATTATCGCTGTCACAATTCAGACATCACTTTATGTTAAGTACAGACCATCATATTCATAATTTGTTCAGGAGAAGGGCTACTCTATACAGTAATTTCTTTGCGTTTATGCCCCTAAAATGGACAAATTGCACGGGTGTTGATCAAGGATGTTTTTCTAATGTTAAAAACCGAGACCACCAATCGTATGGTCTGACATAATTTCCGTTAGTTGGCTACCATGCACCTATAACATGAAGGATATCTTTGTAACCTTATGGTGAGTTCGTTTTTCTGCACTGATTTATGGCATGTTCTGAAGCTCCTCCACTTACGATGCTGCATCTATCCTGCTTAAGTCATGAGCGTAGTAGGGATAGCTGAGACACATCCACCCGTGTCATTCAGAACAATCTCTTTTCTTTCCAATGATGTCCACATAGCAGAGTCCTGGTCTCTTAAATCAGCCTAGATAGGTCCCTGTTAGGGTGTTGTTCACGAGCTGCTCCTCTAATTCGCTTTGTGCTTTGTCTCTCTCCAGTGCCCTGAGCGCACGCAGAGTCTTTGTTCAGCCACTGCTCCATTAGCCATCCCATTGTTCAGAACTCTTGGAGTATGATAGCATCTCTGATGGATTTATGTCTATGTTGATCCAACCCAACTCAACTTCTCTCTTCTGGTTCCAGGTCCATTTCGACATGCAAAATGAATCAACAGTAAGTCTAATATCAATCTGAAACAAGCAGGCTTTAATCCTTCCCAGCGGAGAACACTAAATATATCAGAAAAGTACATGTCACCTCAATATCTAAGCCACCTTTTCCTGCCATCACTCAAGTATTACAACTATGGCCAGCTCTTTGTAAAATCAGTGATCAACCACTGCATAGAATCCTAATTCAAAGGTGTGTGCTGTTTATATGTTACACACGTGATACTACCATGATCAGTATGTTACTTCTCATCAGGTACTTCACACAGCCCAGCTGGAAGTATTTCTCATCGCCATCATGTAATGGGAGCACTAAATTGGAGTTACTACTAGTTATATCCATCAACTTAATTTACTTCCCAGAGATAACCTTTATTCACCAACAAACGCTAACTCTTGGCCGTTCTGCAAATGCTAAACTTTGTGAGTAATAATTCACACCCCGATTACTATGGGACTTTACATGAGAGATTTACTTTCAGGCAGAGCCTTAGGAACATCCGTATTCACCTTACTGTTCAATATCTACACAGCACCACCCAAGTAAGCCTACAGGCCTGATTTGGATAGTTTTACTAATGATAGCGGAATCGACAATCAGGTAGAAATACCCAGATCGTTGTCATTAACTGCTAAGCAAGTAACTAGAATTCAATGTCAGATATATATATATGTTTTGCCTAAATGGTTAAACATTTTAGATCTTGACTGGGGCAGCGGTGGTGATATCAGCCTCAGGAGACATATCCCATGCCAGATGTGCTTCGATGTTGCACCTACACGAGTGAAGTTGTTAGAAATGTGGGGATGTTATCATGCCCTGAACATTTCTCCTGATGACCACATGAAGAAGTATTCTATTCAATGTAACAAGTTGCACAACTCAATGAACTTTTACTAATAACTCCTTAAAGTGGCTCCAGAAAATCCAAACTTGTCCTCCCTAACTAATCACTGAAACAATGATCGGCCCCTCATTGCTCACTATATTAACTAGCAGCTGTCCTAAGGATACAATTAAAGTTTATTTGTATTCCAAATCAGATGTATTCGGGAATAGGGCCCCATTATTCAAGCTAATGTTTTTTGCACTAATTTCTACCAGAATATTTGAATCAAATTATTTACATGCAAAGTGAAACAAGAATAACAAAGAGGCGTCTGCTCAAATCCAGCAGTGGGGCACACTTCAGAATAATAGCCCTCTGTATTTCTAACGTACTTGTGAAATATGTTGCAAAATAGACCAAACCAGCCCACATTTGACTGAATCACAAGGCCAATTATACCGAAATAATAATAACTTCAGAGAAATCAATCTCAGGGCAACAGATACCTTCAAAAGGAATTGCCCCAGTGGCAATGTCATGGTAATCAGAAGCGCTACACAATGGCAGTGAGTGACAACAGCATATCTGTTGGGTTTCTGCAAAGTGTTTTAGCCTCTGCCCCCATACTGTGATGAAAAGAGTGTGCACTGGCAGTCTTTTCAAATGCAAAGTCGTTTTTTTCCCAGAGAATTCTCTGCTACCAACTCGCTCATAATTAGCATATTGAAAAAGTGGTCTACATTTTTACATGATCATTCTGAGCCTGGCAGTAGCAGAGTTGTTCAGTTTATTTAAGCTTTTTCTGTTTGTTTTACAGTACTGTGGATTCCTGGCCTTAGTGCAGTTTCTGCATCTATGCGAAAATCCTGCACACCTGCAATCTCAATGCATGCAGAGATCCATGGAAATTATGGTTTCCACATTTTAGGAGCACATCCTGAGATTGTGCCTGGTGTTGCTGAGCTGAGCGATGAGTTACAACAGGTATGTGGCAGCAGACTTGGAAAATAAGTGTTCCAGTATGCATGTAGTAACTTCCGATTCGGGACCTCATTATAAGCTATGCAGAGTATTTTTTTTTAAAAAAAAAATAACCACATGCAGTAATTCCCCTTTGACTCCAGCAGAGATTCTTGAAATCGGCCACATTCCAAGAAATGCACCAGGTTCGAGGTAAGTGATGCAGATTTCAAGAAATACCACATGCAGTATTTCTGGTAATCTGAATGTATTCTTATCTTCATTTGTGAAAATATAATTTTTAGGATGGAAATGGTTTGTATACAGTAGCTTTTCTTAATGGTAACGAATGGTAGTTTTGTTAATGTATAAACCGGTAAATCCTGAACTTTGAGTGCATTACATGGCCCATGGACACAAGAGATGCCCTCTTTTCTGCCTTTGAAAAATGGATATTTGCTGCATTGAAGAGAAGGGCTTCTGCTTCTTTTCAGTACGGGAAAAATATATATATATATATATTTTCAAATCTTCATGGGAGTATTTAAATTGTTTACCTCCACCTCTTGGGCTGTGCATAAAATGAGACAATAATATATGGCAGGTGACCTAAAATACTGCAGAAACCACCACATGTAGTATTGCAATGGAATACCATATGTAGCAATTTTATCAGCCCCATAATCAGGCTTGCGGAAAACAAGAGACTATTTTTCCAAATGCTGCCCGTTTTTCCCATTACCGCCATGCGTCTTTGTCTGCCCCTACAATTCTCCAATTTTACAATTCTCTCAAAGCGTAGCTTTTT
The DNA here is from genome assembly GCF_040938575.1 of Ambystoma mexicanum. NCBI lineage: Eukaryota > Metazoa > Chordata > Amphibia > Caudata > Ambystomatidae > Ambystoma > Ambystoma mexicanum. The sequence goes on along the minus strand of NC_090941.1, from coordinate 393,813,576 downwards.
CAACACCTGACCGATGACTAATTCAAACGGACGCACAGAACGCAACTCACAGTACTGTGCTACTGTTAAAAGACTGCAGTCCAAATGCTGACTACCCACACTCTGGACCGGCGCTGTGCTGCTCTTGAGCCAGGGCAGCACTTTAAACAATAACATAATTCATTTGGAAAACAGATCTGCTTAAGGACTGATTGTAGGTATTGATTCGGCAAATCCACAGTAGCGTTTTGACTCACACAGAATGGAATTTGTTTTACAAACTGAAAGAGAAAAGTATTTATTTAAAGAATCCATCTTTTAATCTTCTCTCATATCTACTAAAGGACATTTGTATTTATTGTGACCATAGCATAGATGTTGAAAGCAGCTGCGCATCGCCACCCAGTCAGACCCGTTTTGAAGGCTCACGAACATCTGTGCCTCAAGCCCAGATCTCAGAGAATCCACGTTCCAGCTTGACACATATTTCCCATCAAATGATTTGACGGGTGTGGTTTCTGTAGGAAAATGCCTCGCCCACTCGCCTGGCACACAGTGCCACCAGTTGAAGTGGAGCGTGAAAGGAAGAAGGCATTCCTTTGGAGATCTCTCCTTATCATTTGCCAGATTGAACATAAACAGGGCTTCTCTAAATGCCTTGGCAGGCATTTTGCCGCACAACGACTAGCATGGTTTTTAAGCTTAGTCACTAAGGTATTATTATAAACACAACATTATAATTATTAAAAATAAGTGCAGCGCACGGTACTGAACTCTTTGTCTCGTGCATATTTAACGCTATGCACTCAGCACTGCCAATTTTGACGCCCTGAAGCTTCTGAAATTCATGGATCTGCATTTTGATTTATACAGTACTATATTTATGAAAACCGCAATGTACTCTTGATAGAATTCCTAATTATGATACATTAAAAAGAATTAGTTTTGATGCAAATTCAAGCAAGGAAGAGTGACCTAAGGCAGGCTAGGGTCAATCATAACAGTGGTTGAGAGCCCTCGGGAGAGCACTTTGACCGCAAACAAGTTCAAATATTTCCCACACCAAGGTACTCCTGTGGGTGATTGAAATGCATTCTCCTAATTTGTATAGTTATTTTTAATTCGACATCTAGATGGTGATGGGATGGAAATGAGTCTATCCTACCCCCTAAGGTGCTTTATAGTGAGACGAATCCCATAAGTTGCCGTGTAATGTCCTAGGGGGAAGGAAGCGTTCTAAGAAACTCAGCATAAATATAATGTAAGCAGGAATAATAGATGCATGGACTCACTACGCACATGGAAAGAAACACCATTTTGTAGTCATGGTAGATGCTTAGCCGTGCATGGCAGCTCGATGAAAGAATATGAATAGGCCCCAAAACACTAAGACGGGATGAGCCTGCACATCCCGTTCTCACAGAAGCGTTGTCTTGTCCCTTCACTGTTGCAATCACATAGTATCACTGGGAGGAATGCGCCCTGCAAGGCAGTGAGACAACACAAGGCTCCTTGCAGTGCCTATTCATCACAGCCAAACTATCAGCAGACATTAACCCCCACCCAGCCTACCCAGAGCAATAGCCCACCCCACTGACCCAGCCCAAAAACCCCTGCATTCCATGATAGTGAGTGCAAGGAGTGCAATATCAATAAAGCACAGAATGTGTGGGTCAGCTTGACTGTATTTCTTCCTCACGTCCCACTGGCACCAGTCCCAAAGCCTCCCGGGTGCATGCCACAGTGATGTAGTAGTCGTCTTAGTGTTTCATAGCAGCTTTTTAAACTGTAACTTACAAGAACCTGACCTTCACTCTTTGGAGAGATGAGCCCAGACCAGACAACGGCGGAAAAGAGAATCAATCGTAGCCTGGCATCCCCTATGGAGCAGGCCCATGTATAGGGTCTAACCAACCAGCTATGCTGAAGATAGTGAAGACGATGTAATGCCTTTTAAGCTTCTGCGTGTACTGATTTTCGGCAGAAAGTTCTTGAGCAGCAGAATTCTCTGCTGATACCTTTGTATTCTGTAGAATTAAACCTTGATATCCTTGCAAGCAATCTCTTTGCCTTTTACCCTAGATGGTTTTATTCTTTCTGGCGTGAGTGTAAACAGAGACTTGTCTTTAATGGACTGATGTCTCTTCTCAATAATTAACAGCAAATGAGTGGTCCCCTATGCATCCACTCCCTAAACCACCCTAAGCACTTGAATCCATACAACTGCACTGCACAAGTCTTGTCTGCCATTCGTGAAGTCACATATGTCAGTAGTTCATATCTAATAGGTACAGTGTTGTTTTATTTTATATCCTTACCTTATCATCTACTCAGCACTGAGTCTGCTCCTAAGATAGATCCAAACTCCTGCTTTATCTTATTACCACTGCACATTTCCTTGAAAGGAATTTGCTATTCAGTGCTCTCTATAATTATAGTAAATACAAACTATTCCATTAGTTTGAGAAGTTGGGAACTCTTCCAACTATTGAATTTGTCTCTGTAGTGAAGCCGTAGGCCCTTTTAAGTGAAGTCGCGCTCTATTGGATGGATTGGGATGCAGAATTTACGGTTGCACCAACAATAAGACCAGTTCAGGATGTTGGCAAAACATGAACTGTTTTATTATCAATTGTCTAAAATGCAGTACAACGGACATCAACAGATGTCTCACAGCATATCTCTCAAGGTTTTACATGACAAAATACACTTTTATAGTAAAAACTTAAAATCATTGATGTCATACTATGTGGCAAACTAAGAAAACCTACTTGGGATTGTGGTTGGTCTACAGGGAACATCCAGGTATACTTTCTATGGGGGATAGGATTATGATTGGGTCTCTATAGTCAGGTGGACGACTATGCCCACCCCTAGTGCAAGTCAACTTCATTGTCATCAAATACACAACGTTCCATTGGCTTTCAAACTATAGGGCTCTTTGATATGTGGCCCTCTATAACTGGTTGGCACGCTTCTACCCTTCTGGAACATTCCACTCGCTAGAAGCATGCAAGCTGGTACCCCAGGTGCTGGTGGGTGGGTGGACTTGATCATGCCTCCCCACCCAATTAGCCCATCATCCATCATCACTACTGAAACTGAGGTCCTGCTGGTTTGCTAAAATGCGAAGTGGAACATCAAGATTATATATATATATATATATATATATATATATATATATATATATATGGCACCGCCAGCAGTCTATTCACTACGTATAGCAGTCTATTCACTACGTATAGCCAGCCTTCATGGCTACTTGCGTTTCAGCATCTGTGCAATTATAAAATGGCTTGCATTTTCTTCAGTGCTTTAGGCACGTTCAATCTTTATTCAGATTCTATAAGGTCTATATACTTTCTCTCTTGGCATCTCTTGTTGGTGCGTCATCTCAGCTTCATGTGATGTCACCAGTCTCCTCTTTCATTCATCTTTACACTTCTTCCGGGGTCTCTTCTAAGAGGTAGTTAGCTCTCTGAGGATACATGAAGAATGGTTTTTTCAATCGATACCTTGTCTCAAAGGCTTTTCGGTTTATAGGCATAATTACTGGTGTTTTGCGTGCCTCAATTTCTGGTTCCCAACATACAGGCAAGCAGGAGGCAGAACTTCAATTAGAGGCATTATGCTCCTCCTCTATACTCCCCCTAAGGTTGATTCATCGACCACTCTTTCACCAGTTTCCATATCTAGACATCCCCTTCTGAAAAAGTGTTTCTTTGGAGTCCATATCTTCATTACTCCTTTCAGAGATCCTGCTGATTTTACATGGTCATCAACACTCTAATTCATGTGACTACATTATGCATTCGGGTTGCAATAGATCCATTGTCCCACATACTTCTTGTGGTTTCTTGGATACAGGAACTTCATTCCCTCAGGTGCTAGAATGCTTGCTGCTATATATTTTCTGATTTCTTCATCTGTCAGCTCTTTGGGTTCAAACCCAGCCTCAACATTGATCATGATCTTCATTCCCACTGTTTTCTTTACTGTCTTCTTGCACTGTTTGATTATTATTCTGATCACATAGAATCCAAACATGATCTTCACAATAACGCTCCAAGAAACTTGAAAATATTCGCCATCCATTGTAGAACCCATGAGAAGATCAATGTAAACCAGCTGTCATCTTAATATCTTCTACTTCATCTTCCATCTTGGTGTGCAAGTTCGTTAGCAACATGATGGCCTCGGTCATGGTCCCATTCTTGTCATCTTGAGAAGGTATGCATGTGCAAAATGATTCTCTGATTTTGGCACAAACACCTCCATCAATTGCTGTAATCATGTCCAGGACATATCTGTTCTGAAGAGTCATCAGCCTTATGGCTCACAATTCTTCTTTGATAGCGTTGAAACCCTTTATAATAGTTTTGATCATCTGCAGGAGCTCCCAGCAAGTGTTTTGCAACCACTTTACATTCACCATCATCTGGATCCCTGGCATGGAGATAGTCATGAAAACTGCAGCAGTTTGACTGAATAAGCTGTGTTCATACGGAATAGAATTGAAGGCTTCTATTGATTAAGCTGAAATGTAATTCTCCCTCTTTGACCGATTGAGAAACTCAAATGATCTCCTCTTTCTCAGATGAGCATCTGCTTTTGGAAACTCTCCAATGTTCCGATCCCTCTTCAGAATCACCAACACTGGAACATGAACAAGTACTATGGAACACAGCCCTCCCCAGTCTTTGGGTAACTTCATATAAGCTCTGGATCCACAGGCCCAGTAGTGATCCATTATCACTACTGTTCCATCCTTCATCCTTGGTACATCGAAAATTCGGCGACACTGCTGATTCATTCCAACCTTTCTCGTGCCATTGTTTCTAAAACACAAGGATACATTATCTAGAGGCGCTATCTGCAAAGGTCCTCCTTTATCATCGACCCACGTCAGCAATTTCATAATTTTTTGACCAATGATGCTTGCATTCATTATCTGCATGCCACACAATTGCTTCAGGTCGTCCGGTTAGTGCTGGAGCCTTGCACATGATCAGGCCGTCAGCCCATCCCTCTGGAATCAGCACTGTTCACTTGATTTGCAGCTGACCTCTCTCTTTGTATCTTTGTATCTTTTCAGGGTCCTCCCCTTTACAATCAAGCATTCTATTTTCTTCTCTTCTGATTCCTGCTTCATTTATTCCAGGCTGTTCATATCTTATCACTTGATTCCATGTCTCCGTCTTCTCCTTTGTCTTTAAATCTTGCACATAGTTATCTTCTCTTGGAGATGTCTTCTCAGTAACCCATCCCAAGGATGCTGTTTGACCCTGGAACTGACCTTTCGTATGGCAGAGTGCAAGGTGAATCAGGTAATAAGCTTTCTGGGCTACTACTTCTATAGATATAAATATCTTGGATGTTCCCATAGCATAAGGTATGAGAGCACAAACATAGCAACTCTTTTTAGATGTTCTCTCTCCCACCTTTCTCATGTGCTGATACCACATGTTATTCCCCAAGTGTTCTGTACTGTCCAAATAATTATTTAATTCATAATCATCTTCCCTTGCTCTTCTCCTCTGTCTCCATTTCATAAAGTGAGTGCTTGCATAATAATCAAGAAGTATATCAGTAATGGTACTCCCTACAGAGGAGAACATCAGTACATTTGCTTTAGCAATAGGCAGCCTTACATGAGCTACTGGTGTGGGGAAAATCACAAATGGCCTTGCTCTTTCGGTAACAGACAATTCTATGTGAGTTAATGCAGTGGGGAGCATCAAAGAGATTTCTATCTTGCTTGGACCAATGAAATAAACAGTATGGACCAAAAGAATCAGGAAAACAACAATAAATGTTGTGCATGCATATATTATACACCAATACTTGAATCCCCACCATGTACGATTCTCCACATGTCGTTGAGTTTGCTCACTTTCCAAAACTGTGCTGCTTCCAACGTTCCTCATTGTACCTGTATACTGCTTTAAGGAAGGAAACAACCTTTTTAATCAGGCAACTCTGTTAGATGGTCGGGTAACTGCAGGATCTGTTCAACTATTGCCATAATCAGCCTCCTGATTGCAGAGCCATTTTTAGGATCATGCAGGAACAACTCTGCGTCCAACAACAGCAGGATAAGCATGAAGAATGAAAATGAAAACAGTGAGAAGGAGCCTACGGGCATTGGCATCTGTCAGGACCATTGAATTAACCATACAGAAACTCAGTGAGGACCGAGTCGGGCGACTGCTCCAGTCGTCAAATTGAAACTCTAGGTTTGGCATATTTATAGTACTTCAACACTTTCTAAAGTTCAATTAAAAAGATTCCTGTGACACAAGAATTGAGTGTGCACTCTTGCTATAATATCTATAAAGAGTGTCCGGGGTGAGCCACAGTCCAAATGCACACTTGCATTTATTTAATCGGCAACCTTAGCATCTTTCTTTCTCGACATCGATTGGGTCTGCACATGCTGAACTTCTTCTCCTTGTCTTGCTTCCGAATCGATAGTCAGGGGTGCGTCAGTCTCACCAGCATATGGCTTTACGTTGCTCAAATGGATCCAATCGTGTCTCTCTTGGACTTTCTCTGCTGAGGGAGCAATGTTTTCCACGATGTAGGGACCACTAAAGCGTGGCTTGTGCCACTTTCTTGTGAAATTTCGTATTGAGATTTGATCTCCAATAAAAAGTCTAGGTACAGATAGTAGTCCCATAGCTCTGGTTGCTGGATGGTCTTCATCTGTGTCCTGAAACCGGCCCCCCTTGCATTTGAGTTGATCTGAAATGACAGAGATACTAGCGGTCATACATGTCAAATATGCACATAACCCATTTCCTATCATTTCTGCAGTCATCTGGTCAACACTTCTCCTCATCGATGGAGGAGACAAAGGCATTCTCATTTGCCTCTCTGTCACTAGCTCGTGGGGTGTGAGGTGGTGTTACGACCCTGGCTGATTCCTTAATGCATGTAATTCAAGGGGCAGACAATACAGCTATCCCTTCTTCAGTGTCAATTTGAGTTTAACAAGTCTCTCACATAGTCTGTTCACTTGCGGGTGATAAGCAGAAGAAAACTTGTGCTTAATGTTCAATAATAGACTCATTTGTTAAAACACCTCATTTACAAAATGGGGCCCATTGTTGGATCTCAACGCCACACACACTCGCCATCTAGTAAACACTTATCAGATTAAAAGCTTTGCTGAGCAAGTGGCATCAGTGTGTGTGCAAGGACCTGCTTCGATCCACCTGGAAAAGGGACACACCACCATTATCATATACCTGTATTCACTACATACTTGCATCATATCAACATAATCAATATGGAAATGCTGAAAATGACCGCTGGGTTGAGGAATCAGTCCTTTCGTCATTCGTAGTGTATATCCAGCGATAAACCTTTGACATACGATGCAATTTAATACATAAAATGAAATGTGTTCAAACAGGTTTGGGATGAGAAAGTCCTCCGCAACAGCTGTTGCAAGGGTTTCCCTACTACATGCGCTACACTTAATAATGCTACTCGCATCACTGGCTTTCCAGTGCTGTCCTGTCACCATAATGCTTTGGAGGGGGATAAAGAACACCCCCTTAGTTTCCACCTAGCTTGCTATTCCTGTGGTGCACTGCCTTGAGCTTGCATCAACGGTGTTCTTGATAAATGATTAAACCCTTCATTTACTATCATGCATGTGACTACCTTCTCCTTTACATCTGGTGTGTCAAAACTTGAAATATCTGGCCAATATACAACACTTTTGGTCTCTATGTCTGCGGTTTGGTTCCCACAGGAGATAAAGTCAGTTCGCTTAATATGTGCTGCGTATTTAACTATTGCAATGGCTACTGGGAGTTGCAGTGCCTTAATAAGCCTGTCCAATAATGCTGCGTGTTGCACTGGAGTACCGGTCGCTCAGAGGTAGCCCCTCCTTTCCAATGTGCTAGTCTTGCATGCACGGTTACATCACATAGGTGGAGTCACTATACAACGTCACTTCCTACCCTGCATAATTTTCACGCACAACAAAAAAGTGCCACCAATTCTGCTGCTTGCGCTGAAAAGTGAGACAGTAGTCTTGCACTTGCTACTACCTAAAATTCACCATTTGCTGTTTGTCTCACCACAGCTGAGCCAGAATGCCTTTCCCCGCTAGTTTGATTGATTTTCGAAGAACCATCAATTAAGAGAATCTCCCCCCTGATAATGCATTTTCTTTTATGCATGGAATGTCATAATAGAATTCTTCGCAGTTCACGCAATCATGCACATGCTCCCCCTCTACCATGGGCTCGGCTACAAACGTGGCAGGGTTCACTATTTTCCCCCTGGCTATTTTGATTGCTGGATTCGACCACCTCATATGCTGAAGCTCTCTGAGATGTCAATGTACCCTTAGGTTTTTCCAAAACATCAAACAAAGCATGCTCCACAAAAAGTGTCATAGAACACCCCATTACTATACTGGAAGACTTCTCTATTGCGAACGCGGCTGTTGCCAATGACTGTTCACAACGAAAGTGCCCTTTCATAACTGGATCCAGCATCCCACTATAATATGCCAGAGGCGTATACCCCAACGTAGTCCTCTGTGTAACCACTGCTGCCATGACTGTCTCATTTGTGTGCGAAAATAAAAAGAACTCCTCATCATAATTGGGAATTCCTAAAACTGGAGCTGTACAAATTTATTTACTCAACTCTTCAAACTCTTCCTCTATTTCCTCAATCCATTCTATTTTTACCTTATTCAGTTGTGCTTTCTTTAGAGCCTGAAAAGGGGTCTTGTGTACAAACTATAATCAAATACCCATGCTCTAACGTAGTTGCATAATCCCAAAAACTGGTGCATGTGTTTTACTGTGTGCAGTTTTACTGTTTTCATAATCACCTCAGCTCTTTCAGGTGTGACCCTCTTTCCCTCATGTGAGATCAACTGGCCTATATACAACACTTCTTCTTGACAATATTGCAACTTCTCTTTGTCTTCATTATATCCCTTGTCTGCCAGGATAGTCATTAACTGAATTGAGTCTTGTCTGCACTCATCTTCTGTTGTGCTACAAACCAAAATATCATCTATGTACTGTATCAAAACACTTTTCAAATCAATATTGTCTAGGTCCATTTTAAGGACCCTATTAAAGATATATGGATACTCGCAGTACCGTTGGGACAAACGAGTAGTTTTCAGTCTAGTCTGGCGAAACGTAAATGCTGTAAGGTCTTGGGAGTCCTTATGCAACAGGATTGAGAAAAACGCATTTTTCAAGTCAATCACCTTAAAATATCGTGCTTCTGCTGGGATACTGCATAATATTGCCCCGGATTAGGAACTAAAGGAAACTCCACCTATACAATCTGGTTAATCGTTCTCATGTCTTTATGAATCTCCACGACCCCCTCCCATTGATTTCCTGATAGGATACACTGCAGTATTGCACAGTGGCTCTGATGTCACTAAGATACCTTGTTCAATCAGTGCTGAAATAGTCTTAAAAATACCCTCATCCATCTCTCGAGACATTGGGTACTGTCTTGCTCGAGGTACAATCGCTCCTGGTTTCAACTTTCTCTTAACCTCCCCTACTCCCTTCAATAGGTAGGGTCCTGTAGTCAATAAAGAGTTTGGTATTTTTTCCAAGTCTTCATCAAAATCTCTGGATGCTGCTGCAGTATTAGCATTCGCTGTGGGATCTCTCTTTTCTCTATTCTGATCCACTATGTAATACTATATCACTTCATCATCTGATGGATCATCTTTAAACATGTCTTCATCAGTGACGTCAGTCAGTCTATACCCTTCCCCAATGGCAATCACTGTTCTCCATGGCCTGCCCTCATCATCTGTTCCTTCGAGCATTTCCCCTTGCATTATGGCTGCATTTAACTCTAGGGAAATAATCTGTCCCCCTCTTCATCCATTGCTATCTGCAGCCTGAACAAAAATCATCAGGTATTCTCATAATCTTTTCCACTAATCTGGGTAGCCATTTCAACAGAATTAGTACCCCATGAAGAAAAACTTGTGGCTCTAGTGGCATTCCTCGCTGAGCCATTTGCCCTGTAAATGCCAATAGAAATTAGCCCACATTCATATGAAGTATCCCTATGCCTTCATCAGTAAAAGAAATTGTCATGTAAGCTTTGTCATTAAATCTCATCCTAGAATGTTAACTGGTGTCTGCCTTAAAGAAAATAATGGAACAGACATGTCCCACTCTCCTATAGAGACTGATAATTCGTCAGTGAAAGGAACTCGACTTGTAGATCCAGAGAATCCTTGAGCATTCATGGCATTTCCTGACATTGGGTATTTTTCCTCTTGTATACATTAACGAGTAACCCCAGTGTCTACTAAAAAAGAAACAGATTTTCCCCCTATTGTCAAATCAACCCTTGTTTCCTCTTCGGGTCTGGTGTCACCGATAGTACTGAACACATCAAGTCACCCTGTCAGCTGTCCTATTGTGGATACATGCATATCCCCGTACTTGTCAAAGTATTTCCTCCTACTATAGTGATACCCCTTACTTTAGGTGTCACCAACTATCCTGTATTTGCATTTTTCTGTATGTGCATGGGTGCTTGCTGCGACTGCCCTTGCAGTGGATTCATTGGTGCTTGCTGTGGCTGCAATGCCTGTTGCATTTACGGTGCTTGTGCTTGATACACTGCCTGATCTTGGGCGAACCCATCCCTAGCTTGTGAGCTATATGCTAGAGGATAAGCTGTCCCCCCTCTTGAGAATTGGCCGTTCTGTACATACCTTTGGCTTCCACACATGCGTGCAATGTGCCCTGTCATCCCACATGTCCAACATACAGAAGGAGCTCTTCTGATTTTTCCCCCTTGGTTAAATCCTCCTTGCACATTCTGATTACCATTCTGCATATTCTGAAAACCAAATCCACCCCTTCCTCTGTAACCTATTCCTCTGCCTCGCGGCATAAACCCATTCCTTCCTCGATCCATTTGGCATTGATTATTCTCCTGTGATGCACCCACTGCTTGTGACATTCCCAATCCTTCTCCGCTTGTCAAGACCGCCCCTGCTATGGCATATTTTGACAATTTCTTCTGAACAAACTTGGCTTCCTCAGTTTTTCTGGCATCTTCCCTCTTCCTAATTTTCTCTTGCAAAAGCCGACATTGATGCCCTATTGTCAAATGTATTTCTGCCCATGGCTTCCCTTCCATTCCCACTAGTTTCTTGAACTGTCTCTGTACCTGTTCTGGCAATCCCTGACATAAAATGTGGTAAAATACTGCCACTGTTTTTCCCCACGGTTCCTGCTTTTCAAGAGTTCACCGTTCCTGAATACTTTGAATGTAAGCAAGCAGATATTTGTCTTCCCTCATCTTATGTGCCATAATTGCACCCATGAGTGCACCCTAAGTGCTCTCGAGATATCTGCTCTACAATTGTTAAATGGCGCTCCATCATGTGCTGTGTTCTGTGCCGTGACACTTGAATAACCTGCTATCGTCCAAATGTCATCAGCCCTGTCCCCAAGAATGGCTACTAAGAGACCCTTAATGTCCCCTATTGCTAAAGTATTGTCCCCTGTCATGTTCTCTAGCTCATAGATCCATTTCCCAGCACCTGCCATTAAACTGGGAAGTTTACATCTTAAGTTCTCCTTATCAATGTGTGGCCATGGAATATACTGTGGTGTGGCCCCTCCTTTCACCAATAAAGGGCACTGTGTGTACCCAAATCTACAATCGGCTCCCATCATCTGCCTGTCTATAGTGGGGACAATGGTTCCTGATCACCTTTTACATAGCAATGTCCTCAGCCTGCTCACATATGGTGGTGACACTCCCTTCTCACTATGCGATTGTCCTTTAGGATGCTCTGGATACGCTATGGGATCTGGCATCCTATCTTTAGGCTGCTCTGGATCAGACCATCTTACTTTCTTGTCTGTCTGCAAACATCCCTCAGGCTGCATGCACTTCCTCTCTCCTCCCCACGGAAGGGTTTTCTCTCTTCGTCTGACATATCTAGCCCCCAGCTGGTATGGATTTCATCCCCTCCAACCTTATTTAAAGTCAGCCTGTCCAAAGAAAAGGCTCTATGCTTGAGACTGAATGGATTTCTTTCTTCGCTTTGTGATTGGAAGACCAGGGATTGAGCTCCCTTCCCTCGGTTTCCTGATTTACTACCTTCCCTTCAGTCTTGATAGGCATAATCAATCATGTTTCCGATGCTCCTTATGTCAACATTTTCTTCTCGGGCTACCCTAGATGGCCCTGACATTGCTCCCTGTAATGGGAGGAACTCCTCTATATTGCCCCATGATATCACTGGACTCGGTTCTATTAACTCTTTCTCAATGTGATTAATATCTCTCCCTCTATCTCCTTTTCGCTCAATTTCTTCGCCTAACTATCTTCGCTTTCTCGCTTCCCATCTAACTTTTTCCACTTCTTGTCTTTTCTCTTCCCCTCTTTCGTTCACTTTATGCTTTTCTTCTTCCCTTCATCTTTGCATTCTTTTATGCCTTAATTTCTGTACTTCTTCTTCTTCTCTCTTCCTTTCTTGCCTATCTCATTCATCGATTGCTCTCTGCCTGTTGTCATACTTTCTTTGCTCTGTCCTTTCTTCCTTCTTTTGCTGTTCTTCCCGATACATCTGTTCTCGCCTTGTCTAGTCTTTCTCTTATGTTCATCCTCTTTCAGTCCATTATCTCGCTTCTGTCTTTTTTATCCTGTTCGTCTTGATCTTCACTTTGCCTGACTTCCTCAATACTTTTCCCATAAAGTTTGAGCAATATTTGTCCTCCCATGCATTTTTTCTGTATGAGATTTACTTCGTCAACATCATCCTTTTCTCCTTTCCATCTCTTAATCTCTTGTTCTAAGTCTGTGGTTACCTTGAATCATTTTCTTTTCTTTTCCTTGGTCCATAAGATCTTAAAAATCTCCTCCTTTCTTCTAGTCTCTTCTGGACTATAATCACTACTACAAGCAGGCGGTTCATATATCGGATTACTATACCCTGTCGCTGCTTTTAGTTCCTTTTAAGGATACAATCCTACGTCTTCTGTACTATCGCTGTTTACTTCCGGCGAGGTAAGGGGAGCAGAAGGCTCAACACCTTCCTCCCTACACTGAGGAAGCATCCACTCCTCAGGCGGTGGGTCCTTCTGATCCTCCTGGTACATTTTCCAGAGCTCTAAAATAGCTAACCCCTTCTCCAATGTCTTCCCTTTGTACACAGCATGCAAGTATATGGTCCTTTGTTGGACTGCCACTTTTGACAGTGATCCCCCTTGCGGCCATGGCATAAACATTTTATCTGCTGTGCCATTTACTCATTCCACACTGTACTATTTGAGCTTAGGCATATGTTTTGGAAACATCTTCTACAGGTGCATCAGTGGAGTAACTTCTCCCATTGTGATGAGTCTGAATTGAATGTCAAAACTTACGAACGTGTACACAGATTCGTTTCAGTGACACAACAAATATGAGCGCGCTCCAACCTTCGATGCTCAAAGCCTCTATTTCTCAATTATCTCTACCTACTTTTCGGTCGGTGCTGACAATGACCTAAAAATAGGCAATAACTTTTTATCTCTACTTCAACTTTACACAACTTATTCTTGTTGCTCTTGTCTCAGGAGAATAGTTTAGGGGCAACATGCTCACCTTGGAAGCAAGATGGCATGGAGCAGCACAGGTTTGATCCCTGGGTCCACGCTTAGAAAACTCTGGGTATTAAGTGCATTATAAATAACCTATCATATCTTCGACACCTTTTCTTTTTCAATGCCCAACACACAGACAGACAAACTTGTCAACTTTCTTTACATATATACCATGGTACTCCTTTTCACCTAGCCCTTAAAATACTCAGATTGGAGTTTAAGTCATTACCTATCATAAACCTGTTTATGTGCCGCCTTCTAGACCTGCCATGAGGTAGGAAAACCGGGCTCTCAAAATGCTCTTCATTTTACTTTAAACGCTCTTCGTTATACTTTAAAAACTCTTTGTTATACTTTAAACAACCCCCTGTTATTTTTCTATATTACCACAATCCCATCACCTTACTTTTCCCGTTTCCTCAGTCTACTCACCATTCGCTCTTCAGCTCAAGCCCTTAGGTATCATCTCCTCTCCTTCAATCGACCACTTTCGCCTTCCATTCGCAAAAAAGCCTGTGAAAACCAGGAGGGATTTCGTCAAAGAGGGATTCGTTCCACATAAATCATTTTTCTTGCAAGTATTCTATATCGGCTACTCTCTACAGGCTAGATGCAGAGATGGCAGAGGGTGTCCAATCGTCCGAAATACTGGAAACATACTAGTCGATGGGTCTTTTAAACCATCCTATCTCTGCTACCAGGTGAACTTGTAGGTCCTTTTAAGTGAAGTAACGCTTTATTAGATGGATGGGGGTGCTGAATTTACTCTTACACCAACAATAAGACAGACTCAGGAAGTTGGCAAAACAATAACTGTTTTATTATCAATTGTCTAAAATAGGGAGCACAAAGGACATCAACGGAAGTCTCACAGAATATCTCTCAAAGTTTTACATGAAAAAATACACTTTTATAGAAAAACTCATCATCAGTGACGTCATACTACGTGGCAAACTAAGAAAACCTTTTGTGATTGTGGTTGTTCTACAGGGAACACCTAGGTATACTTTCTACAGGGGATAGGATTATGATTGGGTCTCTATAGTCAGGTGGACAACTATGCCCACCCCTAGTGCAAATCATCTTCATTGTCATCAAATACACAATGTTCCATTGGCTTTCAAACTATAGGGCTCTTTGCTACCTGGCCCTCTATAATTGGTTGCCACGCTTGCACCCTTCTGTAATATTCCACTCACTAGCAGCATGCAAGCTGGTACCCCGGGTGCTGGTTAGTGGATTTGATCATGCCTCCCGACCCAATTAGCCCATCATCTATCATCACTCCTGCTGTCTGCCATTCAAATTGTCTTTGAACTCAGCCTTGCAAAGTATCACTGCGCCTGAGAATAGAAGGGAGTATGAGCATGCTGTTATCTTCAAGTCTCGATGTGGCTTGCCCAAAGTCTGTTTTCCATCTACCCCATGTGACAGGAGATCGTGTTTTAGCTCCTTCGTAATTAATAATATTAAATGAATAAAACCTGACACTCATAGTGTTTTTCCATTACATTGCCTCGCTTCTCACATTCATTGTATCTTCTTCAAATAGATAACCAGTTTCTTGTCTGCCTTAACCTTTGACACTGCCCCAGACAACCTTCTCAATTCTTCCTCCATTTTCAGCTGCTTTTATCTACTGTGCCACACTTTCAGCTCTTTTGCAACTGAGGTCCTGGTTTGCTAAAATGGGACGTGAAACATCCTGAGTCTGTATATATATATATATATATATATATATATATATATATATATATATATATATATATATATATATATATTGGCGGCACTGTCAGCAGTCTATTCACTACGTATAGCCAGCCTTCATGGTTACTTAGTCTACTTGCGTTTCAGCATCTGTACAATTATAAAATGGCTTGCATTTTCTTCAGTGCTTTTCACACGTGCAATCTTTATTCCGCACATGTAATGTTACTCGATTCTTTACTTCTTCATCTAATTCTATAACGTCTATATACTTTCTCTCTTGGCATCTCTTCTTGGTGCGTCATCCCTGCCTCATGTGATGTCAGCTGTCTCCTCTTTTATTCCTCTTTACACTTCTTCAGGATCTCTCCTAAGAGGCTGTCAGCTCTACGAGGATACATGAAGAACGGTTTTCTCAATGGATGCCTTGTCTCAAAGGCTTTTCATGTTATAGGCATCATTACTGGTGTTTTGCATGTCTCAATTTCCGGTTCCCAACATATAGGAAAGATGGGGGCGGAATTTCTGGTAGAGGCTTTTGGCTCCTCCTCTTCAGTAGTATGATCCTGTCTCCTTAGTAAAGGCTGTTCATTTAAATAAATGCAAATTGCATTCATGGGCCCACCAACTTTAGCACCTACATGCAGAGTGGTAAAGATAAGAGTAATTAGAGGCGAAATTGCGTTAGACCTTCACTTTGGGCTGAACTGCACAAAATACACAGACTTGCCATTAGTGGAAAAGGTTGCTTTAATGTGACAGGCCACGGCTTACAAACTACACTAACCTGGCCCCTCAGCCTAACAGACTAAACAAAATGTTAACATGTAGGTAAACCCACTTCCGCCCCCCATTCCCTCCCTTAAAATATTCCTTCCCCCTTCAAATCCCCCACATCTTTCCTGGAAGAGCTAAACTACTTCCATGACTTCATAACTAAAATTGACCTCCAACCACCATGGACACCTTACCTCTCTACACAATCATAATGTCATCAATGACATTTGTGATGTCATCTTTGATGTCCTGGGTGTTAGTCTTAGTAGTGCACCGTGGGGGGGGGGGGGGCAGTTATGGTTGCTTAGCTTACCATAACTGGCGAATTTCAGGGGTTTTTTGGTTTTACTTGGAACCATAATGTCCCTTTAACAAAGTTTTTTCACTGAATTTCATAGGTTTTTAGTAGCGCAACTTAACCATAACATCCCTTTAACAACGTTTTTTCATTGAATTTCATGGGTTTTTACCAGTGCATGCTATTTTCCTACAACTTACTAATATCATACTTACCTAATATAGCAATTTTTGTGTCCAATTTCCAAAGTTTCACTTTAAAACTCTGACATTTCCCACCATCTGGAATAATTTTTAACACTTCTATACACTTCTTGCAACTATTTCAACTAGTTTTGCATTCGTAGACGTCTACGAACATCTGACTTCATAGCGGACCTTCCAGCCAGTGCCACATGACCATATGCTGGCGCGCAGCATGATGACATGTCTGAGAACCCGTCCGCACTTCACAATAAGATCTCTGCTTGCCGGACAGTTCAGAACTGCATTTTCTACTGATCTAGGAACTTCCATATTCAAAATTTCCCTTGCACAGCTCCAACACTTATTCCTACTCATTATCCATTAATAATCTAGAACACAGTACATACCTTTGGCAAAACTGCTATTTATTTTAAAATGGCATCAGCTAAAGCCATCCCTCCTCCCCAAGAGCCACTACCACTGCTGTAATCAACGAGCATGAGAAACAGTGCCTCCTAACTTAGAAAGAACACACGTGCAACATTTTCCCTTGTCCACCTACCTCTCCATATTAGTGTTTGGTTGCTCTTCCCTCATTTCCCTCCCCACCTTTCGTTCTCAACTCTCCTGCCAAAAAAAATACATCCAAAAACAACAAATGACATATTTCTTTAGGAACCACCTTTCACAGTTTAAAAATAGAACTAAAA
This sequence comes from Ambystoma mexicanum, assembly GCF_040938575.1. Taxonomy (NCBI): domain Eukaryota; kingdom Metazoa; phylum Chordata; class Amphibia; order Caudata; family Ambystomatidae; genus Ambystoma; species Ambystoma mexicanum. Next base: position 393,796,292 of record NC_090941.1, on the reverse strand, counting down.
AAAAATGTATAGACTTCATCTACTTTATATTTCCCAGTAAAGTAAATAGACTAAATAAGATTTTCCAACATTTCCATTTGCATTTTGTGTTATGCTAATGGGAATATTGTGGCGTTCATCCTCTGTTCCAAGGACTGGAACGGTGGATACCAGCCCAGAAGCCCAAGTTATCAGCCCAATTGAAGCAAGGGTGGATAAAGAGGTCTCTGGACCATTATCCCCCCATTCCAGCACCTGAAATGGGGGATGAAGGCCATTAGCACCCTAGGTTCCCAAAGTGGGAACCCGGAGTGCTAAAAAACAGTATTTTTCTTCCAACAACGGGACGCCTGCGGCATACCGGTGTAGGAAGGAAAATCCTTTTCCAGGATGGCCACCATGTAAAGGGAAATTGAGGGTTCCATACAGGGCCCCTCTTCGCTTTCCATAGCAGCCTGGAGAAGGCAAAAAGAGAACCCTATGACCATATTACCATGAGAACATTTTTCTTCCCTTTCAAGTCAATCCTAATTTCAAATAACTTTACCACAAAGCCAGTCCCAGGTGGACATGGCCACTTTAATCCTAAGTTTTGTCCCTTGTGGTCATGGCCAGTAGCCAGATTTTCCGGATCATGACCTTATGCCATGACCCAGACAATCTGGCCACTGCCCATGGCCGCAGGCTACCTCTCGGTCACTAAAGGTATACCGCTATTTTTTGTAGCTACATTATGACACTGTCAAATAATAAAACACTGGCACATTTGCAAAACCATGTTTGTAGATCCTTACCAATGCTCCTTACGCAAGTTTACTGGAAATACACCCATGTTTTATTTTTTCAAAAGTGTCAAATATATGCACATACAATAGTCATATGACCTAGCCCCCACTTGACAAAATCCATTTAGACTTTACGAAAACATCTAAATATAGATCTATAATCTTTTTGCAAACCTTTGTGTAGATTTGTCAAATGGCACCACATTTGTAAGCCTTTACAATATTTTGGGACCCCCACTCTAATTTTACTCCCTCTCGACAGAATCCCATCAAACTTCGCAAAAACATGTATATCTTGATCTATTATCACTTTTCCTAATGAAGTGTAGATTCGTCAAATGGCACCTAATTTATAAGCCTTTACATTATTTTGGGATCCCCCTCTAATTTTGCCCCCTCTTCACAAAATCCTACCAAACTTCAGAAAAACATTCATATCTAAATGTATTATCAGTTTCCCAAATTAAGTGAGGGTTCATCAAATGGCGAGGCAATAGACTAGATGTGAAACCTGAGCGGTTGTGTGACTAGGTTTCACATCTAGTCTATTGCCTCACTTGTTTTCGGGTCAGGGTGACTCCAGACCCATCACAGCCTGCTCCTGCAAGTGTTTTGATTCTTTGGACAAAAGACGTCAAATAGCATTTACCTTGTGGTGCCCACTTATTTCTCTTTTTCTGGTTCATCAAATGGCACCTCATTTATAAACCTTTACATTATTTTGGGACCCCCCCTCTAATGTTGCCCCCTCATGACAGAATCCCACCAACCTTTGCATACTCACTCAGAATCAGCCCAGGAATATACATGCAAAATTCCATGCAGTTCCATTAAGTGGCGCCAAAGTTATAAGCGATCCAAGAACTGCATTTCACCAACCCTGTAAAGCTAAGGTATTCGCAAACTTTCACAAGACTGTTCGCGGACTTTTGTGGCAAAAAACAACTGTTGCTTCTTGCAGCCATATCCCATCCCATCCTCATCACCCCTCACCTCCCCAGAGATTATTTGATAAGTTGGACTAGTGGAATTATGTGTTTTTTCATATGTTTTTACCGCGATGTCCACGGACATCGGCCGCTGTCCGCGAACCCAAGATGGCGGGCGTTTCCAAAAATCTGATGCACTTCACGCTCCTCACCATCCAATCAGTGAACACGTTGCATGTGCGTGGACATGACGCAAGCCGATTAGCCAATCAGGACACTGTCCGCGGACCGAACAGGGAAATGTGTCGCGGACCGGACATAGATATCACTAATTTTTTGTGACCTAATTTTTGGTCATTTTTAAAAAAAAACTACTGGACATATTTTCACCAATTTTAGAAAAGCATGCTTTCGGGGCCAAGACGCTGCTCCTGCCGCAAATTTTGTGAAAATACATCCAGGGAGAGCAGAGTTATAAGCCGCCCAAAAAGTGCTCTTCCTATGGAAACAGCAACTTAACTATAACTACACGGCCACTACCGTGGCCGTGTAATATATGCAAGCAAGAAGAGGGGTATGCATATATATTTCTTTTAAATATATTTATCAACCCACTGCGACGCCCTCTCCCCATCCTTACCCTAGACCCCTGCCCTGCACCTGCACCTGTACCGAGTGACCCCATGCCGCCACACGCCACCACAGCAACACGGAACAGTGTTAACCACCTAATTTTCCTGAACCTTTGCCGGCATCTATATAAATAATCTGAGGGGCACTCTATCCCAGACCCGGCTCACTGGCCGGGTGCAGTGCCCAAAATATCCCTGGGGAGCAATGTGTACCCTGTGCTCCCCTGAGACCCCCTTTTGCTCTATCACTTATATGAAGGTAAATACTGATTAAAACGAAGATTTGCAGACAGCATTTAGCAATGGGCCCCTATGGAATCTGCTGCTTTTGGCAGGTGCTAAATGCAGGCGGATTTCGTAGGCATTTACTAGTTTCATGCAAGCATCTCAAGGATACAGGCTGAATAGGAAGTATTTCCTGGCATCTCTCCCATTCTGCCTGCAAAACCTTTGAAAAGAAAACTAATGGCATGTTATATAGCAAGGTTTAAATGGCGTACTCCTTATTGTTATGCCTTGTTATGCCACTCTGCCAGATTGAAAATGATCCCCTTTAGATCATCACTTTTGTGGAATATCTGCCTAAAATACCGCTTTCTGATAGACGGTTACCATTGGAATAGTGTGGTTTCCCTCAATAACAACAGGACAACTGTTGCAGGCCCAGCAGGCCTCTATTTTAAAGAAGATAGACACATCATGGTGGTCTTCTGTGATCTAGAGGTATGCATCATCTGTGGTTTCGCCAATACGACAAAAAGATACAGCAGTGTCGCAATAGTTTCCTAAGCATCACATGTTAATTTGCCATAGTGCCCAAAGCATATATCTCTGTCTACCTTTCTAATGGATTTCTCCAACCATACCTATCACAAACATCCCCCCGCCCCGAAGCAATGACCTCTGGTTTACATGCACTCCTTGCCTCCTTTTACCGCTCCAATCCAATCCTATACTAAATGAGACTTCAGAATCTGGGTTAATCATTTTAAGATTCCATATTGAAATGTTACTCCCACAGCTATATTTTACAGTTGATCCAGGAATACAATCACCCCCTTTCTGATGTATGTCTCTGAACTCTTCAACTACAGTTTTATATGTATTTCCAACAGGTTTTCTAACCCCTCAGGCCGCCATGAACCAAGCCCCGATGTTAGTTCTTGGGCACCATTGTGCAGCATCACCCTAATCTCTAACATTTACACATGCATGAACACACATCCCTTTTACTTACAGAAAAATTGAGAATGCGTTATTCCGTTGACAGCTTAACCCCCCTCAAAAGAAAAGAATCGCACAATGGCATCTGTCATATTGCAGTCCAAAACACAAATCTGTTGTGTGAAAGGATTTACTGCTCTTTATTTTCCACAATGAAAAGCCTCCCACTCTTACTCTACTCCACTGCTCAAAGGGCATAAACTATGCCACAAAAGTAGTATGCAGCTCCTATCACAACTCTGACGGCAAAATATGTGCCATCTTTCCATTTCGTACACGATCGTACATAGCACTATCAACCCTGTAATTCCCTTTAACCCCCCTTTTCTTCATGTCAAGAAGTATGCAGCACTTGGTATGACCCAATCATACAGGTACCTATTGCCTAAGGAAAATGGCCATGCATACTTGTCCCTCTGGAATCTGCTTTTCGGTACCATAAGACACAAATACTGCATACTATATATATTCAGTATAATTCTTAAGTTTGGCTAGTGTGTTACATATGATCATGTGGGGCATGTGGCAACCATGACAATTCATACATGGTGACAGGACATATTTTATGATATTCAGATTCACACAATTAACCACTTCAATTTGTAGGTTCTTCAGGCAGTCTGGCAGATATCGAGGAGAAGAGTAGATAGGGCTAGTGTAGTGAGAGGGAACATGCAAGATATCTATGCTGTTGTGTTGATGCTTGCAGAATTGACGTACCCTGAGCTTTGCATGCAGATCTGTTTCTAGGTGGCATTTGATGAGAGCATAGAGACCTGTGCGTACATACCCGAGTCTTGTGTGACTGCGGCGTTCGAATGCATTGGATGGGAATGTGATGTGTAAGTTGATTGTAGAGGTGTTGCATTCTCTAGTTTGATTTCTGTTTGCAGCGTTATCCTAGTGCCTAGTGCCACCTGATATGTTTCAATTAAAAAATACTGCTGCATTGACCTATGTGAGTGGTTGAGTTGGTATGCATATAATAAGTTTGAGAATAGAGGCTGAGAGTGTTAGTGCAGGTAGGGCAGTGGAGGGCCCAGTTTGCAACTCAGTGCATCTACCCATTGTGGCAAAAGCAACATCCCGGAATGAGTGCACCTTAAGTGATGTCTCCATTATTGTGACCTTTGGTAAGGCACTTGACAAGATATGTCCTGAGGTACACTTCAGAGGGATTGTATCTCTGGATGTGGATAGAGGGCAGAGGCTGACCCTGGATAAGAGTGGAGCAACTTGTGAAAAAGTGGAAGACATGTAGAGAATGCAGCGCTGGTTACCAAGTAGACAGTGGGTGAGCAGAGCATGCGAGTGAAGTTCAGAGTATGAATTCCTGAGAGGGTAAAATCCTGGTGGCATGCCTAGTAACAACTCAGCATGCTAACAGGTCAACATGCATTATCTAGGATGCAGTCATGCAAAGTAGACAGGGCATAAGATAGCTGAAGACATGGTGGGTCGATAGTTGTATTGGGAACCAGAGGACCAAATCATATGGGAGCAAAACGTCAAGAGGGAACAATATACATACAATTATGAAACAGCATATAGACAATGGTCGTTGCTTGTGAAATAATTAGAGTGTCGTAGTGTGTCTTGTGGCAAACATCACAGGGCACAAAGAGGTTTTTATTGGATGCCCAGGTGTACACCCATGCAAAGCCCGGAAGTGGTGGTCCATTAAAAGAGATGGCACCACTGGATGCCAATGGATATTGTTGAAACCTACAACTCCATTAATCAATATTGGTGATTTACGAATGGGGATGACATAGATTTACCTTTCCCTTAATTTACAATCCCACCCACCTATCTGGGACAAGTAAAAGGTTATTTTAGTCTAAAAATTATAATGTTATTAAAAAGAATACATTGGTCAAAATGCAGGGGGCCCACACTGAAAATGCTAAGAAAGTCATCGAAATACCACAAATTAATCTAGACTACAATGAAAAAGGAACTGAAGTTGCATCCTTCGTATGTTTGTCTCACTAATCAGTTTTAACTAAACATTGAACTTCAAGTTTACTTTGCACAGGCATCCATATATATTTCAGCATATATGTATGTATATATATATGGCTTTTCTATTCAATATGTTCAGATAATCAATTCAAAGTTCACTACACACGATAAGGTGTCCGCATCAAATTACATGCACTTAAGATTTTAGGTAATGCAAAATTAAGGTAATCATGAAAAAAACACTTATTCGGCAAAATACATTATATTCAATTTAAGGATTGCATATGTTTTTTGCATTCCAATTAAAAGGGACACTCTCAACAATGGCACCTTTGTTTTTTCTGAGAATTTCAAAATGATTTTCATTTGCAAAATGGGAACAAAAGAATGGGAAATTCTAATTGGCTTTGATTTTCATCTTGAATGCGGGTTAGCAGAAAGGCCATTCATTTAAGTTGCAAGTTGTTGAAATTGGATAATCTCCAATATCTTACACCCTTCTGAAAATATTGTACCGTGGGCAATAACTTACTAAATCTGTTACACCGGATCAGATCTTGTAATCACTTTGCCAAATCTGTGACCCCGGAAGGCCACAGATTATAGGTAAAACTTTACTTCATGAAACAATCCCAGAGATTGCATATGCTGTTCTTTCTTGAGAGAGAAACGACCACTCAGCAACCCCATTCCCATGATAATATTGCTAAAACATATAATATTTTCATATTATATGGGGCATGGTTTCATTTTTGTTTTAATAGTTGAATATATTTTGTGAACAGGAAGTAATATGTATGGGATAGATGTATCAGGACCCCTGTGGCTGGTGCTATCCTATTTGGGATGAGAAGACACTGTACTCCAGGTCCTTCTGTGAACTTCCTCAGCTCTTAGGACCAGGTAACTAGGTGTCCCAATTTATGTCAAGACAAACACACAGGTGTCCACAGTCTGTGAAACACCCCCATCCCCTGCACACTGAGATTTAATGTACAACAATCAAAAGTTAAGAATCTGCTTAAATACGTTTTGCAAGAACCATTTAATCAATGTTGTTTTTCAAGATCAATCATTTGTACAGTTGATACAAATCCCATTTTTACATGTACAGCATAGACATTTCTAATTTGTTTCTATCAGCAAGAAATCGTCTGCTATATGCCTTATCGGGAAAACATTCCCTTCCGCAGGAGCATTTAATTGCACTTTCTTTCATGCGTGAAGCTGCACGGTGATCTACAAACTCAAATAAAAGGTGAACTGTTTTAATAGGCCACATTTACACAATCACTTTAAATAACAATACAGCCAATCTACCATGGTCCATCCCATTATCATTCATCCAGTGTTGGTCAGAGTTACACAGTCCAAGCTGTTGGCATCTGTGCCGAATTACTGGGACATGCCGAGTTTCCAGACAGAATTTTCAAGCCTAGCCAGTTTAAACAATAATAACGGGTGTTTAGTGGATCCTGATACCATGCTCGATATAAAATAGTGAATTGCAATTTACATGATATTACCTTCAAGGAGGTTATCAGAAGATAGGAAGCTGAGTGATCTTTCTATTGCTTTTATTGGGGTCCAACCACCTCAAGGTTATTGCTGTTCTCCCTGGTTTGGCTCAGTGTTGGTTCAATAAAGAATGACCTGTAGAGATTGATAAGTTGTTTATTCCGAGTTATCCCTGTCTAATATGTCAAAAATGTTAATGTGATCCAAAACATGCGTGCACTTTCAGAAATGTGAGGCAACAAAGGACTTTCATTTGTATGGAATAGAGGAAGGATACATATCCATTTAGAAATATACCGGCATTCACCCAATTAGGGTAAACAAGTTATGTGGCGTATTCACCCCATTTTCCGGTCAATAAGATAATGGCTCCTAAGCACCTGTAAAATTATAGAAGGGCAGCTTAGTACTCAGACTTAAATTGGTCTTTTCTCTCTAGTGTATCTAGCAGATGAATATCCTCCAACTTACCTTATTCACAGCAAGTCTTACTTGAGTAATTCTGTCCAAGTAGGAACTGGCCATTGGATCGATTCTGCACTGTTCTAATGATGCCCATATGCCTCAATTTAGCAACATTTCCGGTTTCCAGTGGCGTTGCTCTTTTGTCTGCAATTTAGTAGGCATTTCTTATACCAAATTGTATCTGTGAGCAAGTAGTGAGAAGCATTACCCAGTCTTTTATCCCAGCCAGTAATCACTGGCTGAACTCCCCCCCATACGCTTCATTTGACATTACAATTTGTATTGGCAGTGTTCTATGATTGGTTTATTTATCTAATGTACATCCAGAATCGCACCCTTACCCTACATGATCCCAAAACATCCGAGTATCATCAAAGGGAGTCCCAAAGGAATGTCCGTGGCTAATGAAATCCTCTTTCCCTGATGGCACTGTAAGGATGTCCAGATGGTACTGCATTCCATCCAGCAGCAACCACATGTGTCTGCAGATATTGGAGGAAGGAGCAGTCTTTCTACTCTTTTTACCCTTACTTCTGTTACACACCCTGATTGGCTTCATTCAAGCAGTCACAGCCCCACCAATCATATCCACATACACTCCATATAACCTTCTCACTTCATTCAGATGTAGTTTTCAACTCTGAGAGTGAATTTGGGTTGTGATTCATATATTACAAGCTACTTTTGAAACAGTTACAGATTCCTACTTCCAGGATCCACAGTGATGACTATCTAAGAAGACATCCGAATGTTATGTTTTTATTTTCAAAAGTGCTATAATATACCACCTTGTTTATAATATAACTTTAAGTATGAACCTTGTTTGTGTGTTGCAAAACATGCTTGCCTGCAGCACCATCCTAATTTTTAGCACTGCTTTTAAAACTACTTCTCCTTACATTTGACTGCTACCTATCCTACTACATATGATAGTATACAATTCCATACTTCAAAATACCTCAAATACCTAGGAATAGTACAACATATAATTAGATAGTTTAATAAATACCCTGCTTTGTCTCACAAATATAAAGTGTTTCAAAATACAATATAAAATACCACCTTCCATAAAGTGCAATTTCTACTATAACCTTCTTTCTGTCCTGCAAAAATAATTTTGTACAGTACCCAACCCAATTTTTCAGCAGTGCTTTTAAAGCTGCTTCGGCTTAAATTGTCAATGCTTCATATCCTACTAAACATGACAGTGTACAATTCCATAATTCAGACTAACTCAATTACCACCATACAGTACAAACAAGTATGACATCTTGTTATAACTGACCTGCTCTGTCTCAAAATGATAAACCACCTTCATACTACACTATAATATACCTCCAAGCACACTCTGAATACCACCATCTTGCCCTGAGCACATACCAGGACCACACCTCCAGCACCACCCCATCCATCATTGTCTTGGCAGCACATTATTTAAGCAACCCCCCAACCACACACCTGTTTGGTCCCCCCTTTTCCGAACAGCCCTAACAATGGCACTCCTAACGGCAGGCTACCCAACATGAGCAAGCACCCAACTAAATCCTCAGCCACATGTTTAAAAGGAGCTTTAGTGAATGTTAGGTTTACCCCACCAACTCCTTGAATATCTCTGACCTTATTACGTCCAACAATCTCGACCTGCTAATCATTTCTGAAACCTGGCTACACGCCACCTCAGGTCTGTCACTGTCCATTGCCATACCGCCTAAATATACCATCCTGAAAGACAGGCCTCTAGAGGCGGGGGAGTAGCACTAATACTAAGAGAGTCTCTCCCCATTAGAGAAATCTGCAAATCGACCATAACCAGTGGAGAGTTACTCATACCTAAACTTAGTCTATCAGACACCACCACAGTAACTATGCATTTAATCTACCACACTCCAGGCCCACTACTTTCTTTTGAAGAGGACATCACTAACACAAAACCCACATCCAAGACCCTACTCCTTGGCGACTTTAATCTAGGGTTCAACTACGTGGCTGACACTAACGCTGCATCCTTAGATTGGTTCCTTACTGTGCTTGGCTTCTCACAGCACATTCCTAGCCCTATGCACACCGAAGGCTGCATATTGGATTGATAGCAGACCTTAATTGACATGTTTGTTACCTCCAACCTGCCATGCCCTCAGACTGAGCACAATATCATCTTATTCTCCATACCTACGACAACCCCCTTTCCAACATCTGCACTACCCCTACCTTCCACATTAATCCAGAGTGTGCGAAACCTAACATAAGACTTCACCCCTGAAGCTATCACCTGGATCTCCTCTTTCCTGGCTGACAGATCTATCATAGTCTTTGTGGATAAAGACTCAGCTCCCCCCGTCCCAAGTGGCCTGTGGCATGCCCCAAGGTTTGTGCATTTCCTCAACCTTTTGCAACATTTTCACTAACCCCTTATTCGATCCCTTGCGTGTCCTGGGCAACTCCCACATCAATTATGCCGATGACACACAGATCTTTCTCCCACTAACCAGAAATTACTCTACTGACTTGGTCACTCTGCACACGGTTTACCAAACCGTCCAGGTCTGGATGGCCTCTCATCTCATCTGCCTCAATGAAGACAAAACTGAAATTCTCTTGGCCGGCTCTCAAGCCCTCCTCCACAAACTAGTCCAAGATTACAGTACCTTCACTAATGATGGCATCGCTATTCCAGTTTCCAGCATTGTAAAGATCTTGGCCGGTCACCTAGATGCCTCCCTGTCTCTAACACAACATATCAAATTATGTATTTATGTATTTTTACATTCATAAAGCACACACACCCTTAGGCATCAGGGCGCTGTTACATACATGGTATTCTTACCGCTTAGGTTACAGTTATGGCAGAACCTCATGATATGGGGCTACTGCTGAAGTACAAGTAAGCGTCTTACAGTCAGGATTACAGGTACAATGTGAGGCAGTGTGTGTCAAATCCAGTATTTACAAGTAGGTTACATGCAAGTTTAGCGCAGGCTGCAAAGTATCAAATCCATTAGTTACAAACAGGTTAATTTCAAATGCAGCACAGGTTGCAAAGAGTCAAATCCAGTAGTGACAAATAGGTTAAATGCAAGTGCAGTGCATGCTGCAAAGTGTCAAATCCAGTAGTTACAAATAGGTCAAATGGAAGTGCAGCAGAGGCTGCAAAGAGTCAAATACAGTGGTTACGCATAGGTAAAATGCAAGTGCAGCGCAGGCTGCAAAGATTCAAATCCAATAGTTACACTTAGGTAAAATGCAAGTGCAGTGCAGGCTGCAAAGAGTTAAGTCTGCTAGTTATAGAAACGAGATGTAAGCATAAGGGGAGGATTGTTTAAGCGCATGTGATGCTGTGCAAAAGCCAGGGTACATGAAGGGGTAGCAGCAAACCTAGGGCATACTGTCCAGGACAGGGAATGTGAGGCCCCTTTGAGTGTGCTATTGCATCCTCAGCTGCACACCCCACTCAGCTAATTAACATCTACAGACCATTCCTTTCCACTGACAGCTGCCTCACCATTGCCTGTGTACTTATGGATTCCAGACTTGATTATCGTAATGCCATATTTGTGGGAACCGCTACATGAAACATCAACAAACTCCAGGTGGTTCAGAACAATGCACTTCTGGCTGCTCTAAACAACCTAAGGTGTGAGCACATGATGGCAGCTAGAAGAGAAATGTATTGGCTACCCATACGTGAGGGCATAATCTTCAAAACATTAGCCATCTTCCACATACTCTGCCTGATTTACCTTTCTCAAACACTCCAAAAAGTGCAATCCTCAAGACCCACCTGCTCCTCTCATGCTCACCAGCTTATCACACCAATATTCAGACTGAAGAGAGTCTGCGGGATGCGCATCTGTGAGAAACCAAAGGGTATTTCACCTGCTAGCCCTCTGGGATTTGTCATCCAGTTGGCCAGGACAAGCCATCACTTTTGGATCCCGTTCCTAGTGGTGGACTAGAGCAGGAGGATCACCTGGGTGAGGGGTCTCCGAGGAGTAGGGTGAGATAGCTGATGGTGAGACACGATATTCAACACTTTTTTGTTCATCGACCCAATTATTTAGGATTTTCTGAAGTCCCAACTCCCCCACCCACTTTTTTACAAAAACGCTGGGCCAAGGAAGAGGGTGACTGGGAGTAACCAGACTAACTCTCTTACATCATACTGGACATGTCCCGTTAATCAGGTCAGGCAAAGTCAGGCACTATAACCTATGTGCATACACCTGATACCAATTAGCTCTCTTCACACGGATAAAAGGCAACACCTAAAGACACACTCTGAGAAAGGTGGAACATGAGAAGGAGCAGAACTTCCAGGATGAAGGCACACCTACTGGAGCAGACCAACAGACCAAGGGACGAGAACAACGAGCTGAAAACCACAAGGCTTCCCTACTGGAGGTTGTTGCCTCTGACAGGCCGAAAAGATGCCTGGAGAAGGCCAGATCCCACAAGTGAAGATTGAATTGTGTTTCAAGGATGCCAGCGATCCTCCCAGGTGAAGGACAGAGTTGGAGAGACTAGGTCAAGCCTGTGGATCTAACCTTGACTAGAAGTACTTGAATCTGTGGTACTAACCTTGACTTGAATCACCAAATGCAAAACAAGAAAGTAGCGCACACAGCCCATGAGTTGGCAAGTGACCTGAGAGACTGGTGTGTGTTAAAGTGATTGAAGTAGCAAATTCATATCACAGATGAAGGCTGCATGCGTTTGGATGAGATGCAAAGAAAGGCAGACCCGTGAATGAACTTTAAAGTGACATACAGCTGTAAGATCAGCAATGCTATGTAACAGAGTGGTCCGGTGAAAGGAAGTAGCCCATTCGAAAGTCTCTGTGAAAGGTGTTTTGTTTGAAGCTAAAGAGCGAACAAACGGCAAGAGTGAAAGTAAATAATGAACGTTGAGCCGAAGTGGTCCTGCGGTGGTCTGTAAAGAAAGCAACGCACATTAAAAAAAAAATCAAGTTCTGAAAGTGGTCTGAGCCCGATTGAAGGAGACCTGAAGTATATTAAGCTTTGGGAAGGGAGGCCTCTTGCAACTTTGTTCAAGCTGTATCATGAGAGGTCTGAGCCCAGCAGAGAGGGACCTACAGGAACTGTGTGGTGAAAGGTCTGAGTCTGGCAGAGGGGGACCTTTGTAAAAAAATGTTGTTGAAACATTATTTTTTAAGTCAGAGAAAGGAACTTTAAATGTGGAAGGCTAAGCAGGTCTCGATCACGATTTTGAACTGTGTACTGTGTTGGAAGCTGAGCCAGAGTGTGTCATCCTGCCTACAAAGATCACCTTACCTCATGAGGCCTTACGTGGAGAGGAGAGCTGGTACAGCCACATTATCATTTGAACACTGACTTTTTTCCTCTTGCATACATTTATTCCTTTTTACACTTTGTGTACCAGAGATAGGGCAGGCATTAGGTTTTTGTTAGTATAGTCCATTTTGATTTGACAGACTCCAATAGGTCTGTTTTATTTATCGTTTGATGGTCAAGACTACTCCCATTTTAGTTATGTGGCAGAAAAGGAGTTTCTCCAACCCCAACATTTTCAATAAAGCTTTTACAAATTGTATCCATAGTGTCAGTGTCAATAATTGTGATACCATGCCTTCCCTACACTTCCCAGAATAACTGGAATTCATTAATCTTAGCACTAAGATCGGAAAAAATCATACTGGATCTTTTGCAAACACCTCAAGACACTGCCCTTCTCCCAGGGCTCCTCCCTCCGTTGATATTCTCACCTGTGACGAAGAACCTGACTTTTGTAGTTATTACTGAAACTAGGCCCTTGATGCCCTCAGGTCTAGAGTGCTCCAGAAATGTAAAATAATTAATACAAATAAATAAATAAACTATAACACATAATTGCGTGCAGCACCCATTTCAACAATATAAAAGCCCTCATGTGCTAAGCACTTCTTCACATTTTGCACACTAACAACATTCGCTGCCTCATCACAATTTTAGCAGTAATCCTTAAATGTGGTGGTAATGCTATTACCACCACATTTAAGGATCCGCCAAATCATGGGCTTGGCGGATTTACCCCCAGCTCTAAGCTGCAGCAAATCTGCTGCGATTTTGCTGATTTTCGGCGCTATTACTGCCGGCAGAAATACCGACAACGGTAATAGTGCCAGACATTCAACATTGGGTGCAATGGGGAATGGGGAATTCCCGAATGGGGCCAATGGGGAAAGGGAATTTACTGTTCCACCAGACCCGTGATCCGGCGCTAATAGCGCTGGGGTTTTGGCAGTAAAGCTAATATCCCCACCGGTAATACCGCCGGGGTTACCAGCCAACTCGTGATGAGGCCTTCAGTATTTTACATTTCTAGAAGAACTGAAAAGTACCAGAGAAACGTAACCAAGAAAGCAAGTTCTTTCATTTTTTTAAATTAAATATTTTGCTATAGTATTTGTGATTACATTTTTGCTAACATACTTATACTGTGTTGTACCCTGATTTGTTTAACCTTATAAAACGATCCATTCATTATGTACTCATTGCCACATTCCCCCTTCCTCATCCCATTACTGCAATCTGTTGCATGACCCACGCACCATTCTCTCTTGTCATAGTAAACTAGCACTCTGCAACCTCTAGCATTACAAATAGTTTATCTCACAACTCCCATTACTTATACATCCCTCTTCCTCATGCCACATCCCAATTATAATCCATATCATTATCCCCCCCTCTTCCTCATTCCAGCTTTAGCATGTGACTTCACACATGTGTTAGCCCACTGCTCCCATTACATATGCATCCCTCGTTCTCATGCCACTTCCTAATTATAATCCTTACCATTAACCTAAGTCCCTCATACTCATCTCAGTCCCCAAAAGTAATCCATATCATGATTCCTACACCACACTTCCCATTACACTTACAGTAATCCAAGTATTGCCTCATTACCCCTTCCTCATCCCATCACTGTAATCACACTCTTTTGCATGATCCCATTCTTCCTTGTCCCAGTCCACTATCACACTGCAACCTGTAATACTACAAATGTTTTATCCCACAGCTCCCATCACCTATACATCTCCCTTCCTCATGCCACTTCACAAATATAAACCATGTTATTATCCCCAAACCCCTCATCCTCATCTAAGTACACCAGGGATCTACAATCTGTGAGTATAAACAATGTTTGGCCCACAGCACCTATTACCTATGCATCCATCTTCCTTATGCCACTTCCCAATTATAATCCATATAATTACCCCAAAAACACTCAGCCTCATCTCAGTACCCCACATTGATCCATATAATTATCCCTACACACTCTTCCTCATACCAATACACTAATTGCAATATACTCATTGTCACATTTTTCCCATCCTCATCCCATTACTGCATTCACACTCATTTGCATTACTACCACACCACTCTAACTTGTTCCAGTACACTATCACTCTGCAACCAGTAACACTGAAAATGTTTTAGCCCACAGTTCCCATTACCTATACACCCCTCTTCCTCATGCCACTTCGCAAATATAATCCATATGATTATCCCCAAACCCCATCCTCTCCTAAGTATACCAGGGATCTTCAACCTGTGACTACAAAAATGTGTTAGCCCACAGCACCCATTACCTGATCATTACTCTTCCTCATGCCTCTTCCCAATTATAATGCACATCTTTACCCCAAAACCCAGTCCTCATCTCAGTCCAAAATGGATCCATATCATTATCCCTACACACTCTTCCCCATCCGAATACACTAACTGCAATCCACTCATCGTCACATTTCCCCCTTCTTCATCCCATTACTGCATTCACACTCATTTACATTACTTCCACGCCCTCTTCATTGTCCCAGTACACCAGGCCTCTGCAACCTGTACGTCTACATATGTTTTCACCCACAGCTCCCAATACTTATACATCCCTCGTACTTTTGTAACTTCCCAATTGTAATACATATCATTACCCCAATGCCCCTCTTCCTCATTACAGAACCCAACAATCATCTGTAATGTTGGCTGCACATTATTTTGTTCCTCCCATTACACAATCACAACCATTATCATTACTGATTCACACCTCTTGTTTGTCCCAGTATACCAAAACATAAACCATGTACTCACCCATATGTATTTCTTGCTCACAGTACTACCCAATAATAATCCATATACTTACCCAAACACCCTCCTCATCAACACATCCCAATACCCAATATTAATCCATATCACTATCTGTACACCACTCTTCCTCACCCCAGTACACTTATATCAATATACATTATTACCTCCACATTCATCTTCCTCCTACTACTCAATAGTCATACATATCATTAGCTCAACATCTCTATTTCTCATTCCAGTATCCAATTCTAATGCATATTATTACCCACACATCAATCTTCCTCGTCCCAGTACCCAATGCTAATCTTTCCTAGATTCCAACTATCAATATCAGAGTTAAAGTGTACCCTTTCTTTTCTCCAGCAGATACAAAAAATGCCTACAAAAGCTAAACTCCTTAGAAAACAACAGAAAAATCAGGCAGGTAAAAAAAAGGAAAGCCATGCAATCACCCTGCACTAAAACAATGTATAGAAAACGTACAAGCAAAAGAACAAGTAACTCTGCTCTTGCAAGGTACAGCACAGTACGTTAAATACTGTGGGCCTGATTCATGGATTTTTTTTCACGGTTCAAAGTGGCTTTGCACTGTCGACACAAACCTTGATTCATGAACTGTGCAATGTGTATTTTTGCAGTGTAAAGTCGGTGCAAAGTTAATTTTATACTGCAAAAATGACTTTGCACAGCAAAAATACACTTGGCACAGTTCCATGAATCAGTGTTTGTGTCGGCAGTGCAAAGTCACTTTGAACTGTGCAAAGAATTCCATTTATCAGGCCTTGTGCATGTGCTGTCACTATCTTTTCAAGTTTGAAAGGTCCAGCCAACTCTGCCTCATGATCACCCTATCCTGCAAATCACATGGGTGACGTAATACCTGGGCTTTGCTCACCTCACCCAACTCAACACTTTACAGTCTAATGTTGACATTGTGGGCATTGGGCATTGAACGTTATGCACAGATTATTGAGAATTCAGCATGCAATGACCATGTGCCCAAACTTCTGCAGAGCACAGGGGTGCAGTGGGAACCAAAAGTGGTCCTGGATATGCTTTCCAAAGTGGTTTTAATATGATACGTTTTTAACACATTGGTGAGCCAACCAAACTGCTGTAAGCATGTCATGGGGGTTCTCCATCTAACGAAATTTAGAACCATTGGTTAAAATAGTGTATTTTAAAGCATCTGTTCCCCACAAAGAGATTACAAATTAACTAGACAAGATCATTAACTAAACTGACATACTACATATGTTAACAGTAAGAGGAGTGGATTTGGTGACAGAAAAGAGGGTAAGAGGAGCAGAAATCAGGATTTTTTAAACTTAATTTACCACTGTTTGCCACAAAATGTGGGAGGCGCACCCATCTGTATGCCCCCATAGCGCTATTATGCCCCCCACAAGCCCTTCTATACCTTACCCCAATTTATCACCTGCATTTTGCAGTAAAAAAAGATTTGTAAAAAATGCAGCAAAAGTAATTCGGCAAAAGTGTAGGATGGCAAAAGTGGGTAATACCGACAACATAACCTTGCTTTAAGGAGTCCAAAGGCCCACGTAATGATGATGCATGTTTGAATATGACTTTAATCGCATTGGTTCTCCAAAATCCTCTCTGGGTGTCTGCATGGTATCAAGAGGCATGGAAGGAGCCAAGAATCAAAATCTACAGCACATTGTGTAACACCGGTGTTACACCCCCATCCCCAGGCACCCCCTGTTATCATCCCCCATCATTAGCCACTTCCTGTGATCATGACACATCACAGACACACCCTGTGCTGAACTCACCAAAGAGTCAAACGCATTTAGCCTTGTGTGCTGCTATGTACATTGGCAGGGTATGGTTGCGCAACACCTTAGAGTCATGTGTTGAACCACAGAGAGTGACACTTTAGTGGGTGATGGTCATGTCTGCCTCATATTTCACCTGTATTTTCAATTTATGATACTGTTTCTGACTTCTCTAGACCTGCCCTGTTGTAAGGGTTGTAAGGGTTGTAACCAATGGCTCATGTCTGCATCCAAGGGATACTGTGATGGTAGGTTATTTCGCAAGGAGATAGTAGCATCCTTTGATAGGATGTACTAATTCAGAAGTAGTAAGTACTGAAATGTATGATAGTGCATGGGGCAGTAGAGCAGTGAACACCCAGATGAGTATTTGTAAGAATTTTGGCTGTGCCATGTCATACACCATTCCAGTTGTAGGCCGGAATGTTCCAGTTGCAAGGAAATGGAGAACAGGCACTTTATTTGAAAGAAGGACTATGGCTTTGGCTATACTTATGTGGCTTCCAAGCTCTACCTCAATAAGCTGGAGCACGTAGGTGATGTTATGTCTGCCCAAATGTTATGCTCTCAGGATCTGGGTGTCAGTTTGCCACCATGTGGACAACCTAACACTGGGCATGGATGATCTGTGCATGCCCCACCATGCTCCATTGGACCTCTGTTGACTAATTGTGTCATTCCTCCAGCCCTCAAACCATAGGTACAGATTCCCAAGGCACAGTGATATACCCCTAGAGTCTTCATGGTTTTCTCTATGTTTTGTGAGCTATGGGAAGGACTTTGGTATACTTTTGTGTTGAATGGCATGCACATATGTTTCTCTTACCTCATTCCCAACCTTTATTCTGGAGATCATTTTTTGAGTTTGTCATCTGTTTTATTTGTGTTCTAGCTGATGTGGAAGTTGAAATCATTTGGTATTTACCACATCTGTTAATTCTTGGTCTCCTGAGCTCATATTCTTCACCTGTGACATGCCATAGTTGCTGCATGTTAAATTAGACACTTCGGTTCTGATGTTTACATATATGGTGTGTCACTAGTTATGATAGTTCTAAGTGATTACTATGGTGTTATAGTACAGACCTTGTAAAGTGACTCCAATCTAGCAATCCAACTAAGTCAATGCCTGGTTTGGTATGCCCAATGGAAGACCTTATTTATATATTTTTATGTCTAGTTCATAAACCTGGATGATAAACCCTTATATAACGCCCCTCTCTTTGGATCCCCCTGACCTCACTGAGCCAAGAAGTAGGATTGTTTTGCAACTTAAAAGATTTATTGAAAAATTGAACAAGATATATATACATATATATATATATATATCACTTTTATAAATAAATTAATATTTGATAGCACACTTATGAATATAACAGTAATCAACAATGGATAATATTACACTAGCACACTTTTTTAATTACTTAGGAGTTGGTATAGAGAGGATAAGGTAGCTGAGAATGCTTTTATGGTTTCAAGGAAATGCAAGGATGGAAAAGAATGCAGCACAGGGGTAAACTGATATGGTTTCAACAAGAGATAATATAATCACTTTTCCCCTTGTGGCAATTCACTCCCCCCCTATGCAATATAAGGAGATGGAAGGAGATCACACAATTTTCAGGAATATAATCAAATGCAATACAAATTCTAGTTCCCCCCTAGCAAGCTTAGAGCAACTGGTGTGCTTTTAAAACATGCAGAAATACTTTTAATGTGATTTACAATGAAGTGAAAATATGCTAAAAATGATTTTAATTCCCTATAGGAGATTCAGGGTGGTGACAGCTACTTAGAATTAGTTCAGGTCAACACTAGCAATGATTCATGAGGGATTATCAGGTTGAAAATGAATTTCAGCAAGGCAAGCAAGAGACAGCTATTCTTGACAGGTGGAGAAATTGAGTCAAATTGCAATTCGCAGCACTTTTTCCGAGTGCGTAAAGCGCGATTACGGAAAAAATATAAGGAGTTTTGAAATCACAGAATGGACACATGATTTCTATGCAGTTCTAAATAGGTGGAAATGGGTTGAATTAGATTATTTTAAACTAATAGATTGGTTTTGCACAGCTCTGGCTGGATACTCACTCCTAATTTTGAAGGAATGGGCCTCGTCACAGATCTGGTCAACAGGTTTAGCTGTGGTTCTCTCTGCCTGCGGGTCTGGATCTCTGGCTCTGGCAAAGGTTCTTGACACTGCACAACAGTGTGGTCTGGTCTGCTAGCGGTTCGAGATACAGCTCTGCTTTCTGGGTTCTGGCATAGGGTTCTAGCCAGAATCAAACAGCTCGCCCGGCTGTTGAATATCAGGTTGCAAATGATCTTGAGGCCTGCTGAAAAGGATTCAACTTGTGGATTGGCCCCTCTGCTTTAAGTTCTGGAGTCTGAATTCTAGGTTCTGGTCTCTGGACCTATCTGGATTTGAAG
Source organism: Ambystoma mexicanum (assembly GCF_040938575.1). Taxonomy (NCBI): domain Eukaryota; kingdom Metazoa; phylum Chordata; class Amphibia; order Caudata; family Ambystomatidae; genus Ambystoma; species Ambystoma mexicanum. Next base: position 393,776,467 of record NC_090941.1, on the reverse strand, counting down.
TCTGGAGTCTCCCGTCAAAGTGCTTCACAAGAAAGTGGAAAGTGAATGTCCCTACCTGGATCTCAGTGGCTTTTTTTATATCTTTTGAAAGTGGGTGGGAAGGCTGACTTTCTATGCCCAACCCTCTGAGGATCCTGATAGGCTATAGGATTCTCTGTTGCCTGAATGGGGAACTGAATTGTGAGTCATCCGGCATCCGTTTTATGGCATTCAGAAAGAGCACTCCCCTTGTCACTTTGCACACAAATCTGTGTTTGACTTAAATGCATATTTATCTATGTACAATTTTTCTAATATTATATGTCCAGTTAACATATTTTTGGTAGCGCCAAACCATCCGATCCATGTCTTTGTAAGATGTTGTGTTCACTTCTGAAAGAATTCTGCCCTTTTCATCCAGAACACAACCTCTAAACTTTCCAGAATTTACACAAATGTGTGCAAGGAATATGGGCATCAGATGATGAAGTGTCAGATTTTTAACATACATACATTTGGAGTAATACCCTATTTTCTGCTACTACCCCCCAGAACATACCACAGAGTCCTAACACCTCTTAAAATGTGCACAGAAAATTCACAGGAATCATGATACTATTTATATAATTTTGACAATTATGTACTATGAATTATCCATCTTTCTAAAATTATGCTCTGGCCTAGAGGGGTGTGGTTTCCCAAAGCACATGGGGGAATTTCTGGTTTGTCCACTTCCTCCAAGCTCAGCTGGCTCACAGAGGCAGTGCCCCTCCCACTTCCTTCCACGAGAAAGCCATTTACGACCCTCTGATTTAGAAATTGCTTGGAGCAGAGGGAAGTTCATTGTTCTGTTTCCCTGCTCGCAGATACTCCTCCCCTGATTCAATCCAAGAGTTGTGATCTCCTTTTGGTGGGGGCAGCAGAATGCAGCCAGGCCTGTGAATGCAGTTGCTGGGCAAGTTTCAACTCCTATCGGGGTAGTTGCCGGGCAGAATTCAATCCCTTTAAGCCAGTCTTCAGCCAAATGTCACTTTTGTTCCAATTTTTCTTCATTCAAATCAAACTTACAATTATGACAAATGCAGCTAGAACGCTGATTCTAAATTCAAAACTATGACATTTAAACAGTTGCAACCTATGTGACACTCAAAAGTAGGTCACTCATTTATTTTAAACATTTCGATTTTAGTGGCTTTAAATCCCATTTCACTTAAGATGCTGACATCCACAGCTCAGCCAGTTGTGTTATGAACATTATTTTAGGCACTTCATCTTTCCAGATTTGGTATGCACACAAGACTTCCTTCTACCAGACGCCTGCTGGTGTTCAGTAAGATTTTTGAATTCCTGCCATGTTTGAAATAGGCATTTTGAGCTTGCATTTCAGAGAAACAAAGGTGATTTCAAAGCGCTTTTTTAGCTAACAGGCACTGCTGTTTTTCCTTTGGCACCACGTTTCACTCATGGTGCTTCTGGCCCTTCACGCTCGCACTGGCGGTTGGCAGGTCAGGCGACCATTTTGGTTGCGCAAAAACTGTGCGGTTTTCCTGGATTCTGGCGCAAATGTGGGCTTTTCGGCCATCTTGGATTTTCTAAGCCCACAGCAACAAATGTTGCAGCATAATAACTTGAACGTGGGTCGATACACCTGACAAGCCCCCCCGCCCGACTGCACTTTGATTTCGAGTCGAGGGGGAGTAGGGTGCAAAGGATGTTTTGATCCATGCGCTGGGATGTCTGCATCATCTTCTTCCGATTCCGCAGATGGCACAGTTCAGCACCTTTTTCTACATCAGGGTGGATCGGTCGGTTCTCCTCGCTGGTCTTGATGGGAGTATTGGGCGGTACCCCGGGCCCCTCGAATCTTTGCTCCCGGTCCCCAAGTCGTCCTCCTTGGTCAATCTCCATGGTTTATCTCTCCTAGGATGACAAAGCAAAGCGGCAGAAACATATTCGTAGACTAATGGTGGGGCGAACAAATACATTTTATACATCAGGAGACATTTGCATTCAATAATCATAGAATTTTATAGGCTATATGTGGAATATTTTAGGGTTGGACTTGTATTACTCTGGAGCAGCCCCCTCTGGGATTGCAGAGGACTCCTCCAGTTTCTGCAGAATGTGCCTGGGATGGCAACACTTTAGATGATTTATATGGACCCACTTGTCTTCCCCTTCCGCCAAACTACCCTTGGGGATGCGGATCTTGTAGGCGACTGGGGAGATCTTGGATACAATTTTAAAAGGTCCCTTCCATGTAGGCAGAAATTTCCGCTGTTTGGCCTGGTTCCTTTGTGAATTGTATAGATAAACCCGGTCCCCTACATTGTATTCTTCCCTAGTAGTCTTGAAATCATAGTGAGTCTTCATGCTATCGGCTGATCTTTCTAGGTTTCGCTGAGCGTAGGCAAAAGCATGTTGGAGGTGTTTCCTTAAATTTTCAACATACTCATGCATTGTGGAGGCATTGATCAAGGTTTGCTCTTGGGTCCTGTACAGCAAATTCTGGGGAAGCACCATCCTGCGTCCAGTCATCAGCTCAAACTGTGACATTTTAGTTGCACATGAAGGGGTAGATCTGATGGCCATTAGGACCAGAGGTAATCGGATATCCCAACTTGGCCCAGAATCTGCCACAAACTTTTTTAATATGCTCACAATGGTTCGGTTGTAACGTTCTACTGCACCAGAAGAGGCTGGCCGGTAAGCAATATGTAGCTTCCTTTTAACCCCCAGTATCTCCCACATCTTAGTCATTACTTTGCTGGTAAAATGGCTACCTCTATCTGACTCAATCCTTTGGGGTAGACCAAAACGCGAAAATATGTGGTTGATCATCAGGGCAGCTGCTGTTTCTGCCTTGCATTTTGGGGCCGGGAGACATTCCACCCATTTAGTAAATAAGCATGTCACTGTCAACAAGTACTTATTTCCCCTAGAGGAGCGAATCACGGGCCCTATGAAGTCGACTTGCAAATCTGACCATGGCAGTGTCATCCCCCTCTTTTGGAGAGGTGCACGGTGTGTGAGGGATGTTGGCTGAAATTGTGCACACACAAGACACCCCTTCAAGTATTGGTCGAGGCCCTGCCCCATGTGTGGCCAGTATGCAACCTCTCTTAACATCTCAAGTGTTGTATGAAATCCCCTATGACCGGTGGTGGCCGCATCATGGGCGTGACTTAACATCAGGCTTCGGAATGAGGTAGGGACCACACACTGATCATGGCCAGCTTGGGATTTCCTTACCAACAAACCGTCTTGGATTCGGAACATTTTTCGACATTTCATCAACACTCTAAGGTCCTCTTTCCCAATGTTGTCGGTATCCGTCAGGGGAAAGTTCTCAGGGTCCTCAATGTGTTGGTAAAACTTACCAATTATTGGATCCCCTTTCTGAGCCGTAATCAAATCAGCATCTGGGGTCTCCCTACTCCATTGTGCAGTTGAAAGATCACTGTGAGCATTTGTCTGGGACCTACTGATAGCAGTGACCTGGATTTCCCCCAACAGGGACTCAATCTCTATTAGATCCCCTTGGATGGCCCTGTTTTTGGCCAGCTGATCAGCTAAGTCATTTCCATTTTTGTCTGGTCTGTCTACTTTGGAATGACCCTTGATCTTCTTCCAGTAGATGGTCATCCCATTCACGGTCACCAGATCATCAATATTTTGGATTAACTTCCCACGTTTCAAGGGTTTGTTATTAGCACATAACATGCCTCTGGTTTTCCAATTAACCAGGACCTTGATGTTGGACAGCAGTGAGGATGGCTTGATGCACAGGCATCAACTCTGCCACCTGACTACTTCAGGGACCAATCTTGTACCCATTGGAGGGTTCTGGGGACTCATTCACCCATGCATTCCCTACGCCGGCCACAAGTTCTTTCTCCCCATTGTTGTCAACTTGGTAAGAGCACCCATCCACATAGACAGTGGGCATTCCCTCACACTTGTCTTCTTCAAAGACTTTGTGTGGGGAATTAAGGTATGCCTCCATGTTGATCTTGATCTTTAGACTTTCGTTCTCGAGACAGTTTTCTCTGGCACAATCATGCAAGTCAGCCAGACCTTGCTCGAGGGGTCTCTTCTTGTTTTGGTCATATCTGACCTCCACAGGAAAGCCTTGCATTGACAGAATCCAGGAAGTAATTTGGGAATTACTCACATTTCCGGCCCGGATTCTGTCACTTTCGAGATATTGCAGAGGCTGGTGTGGAGTCTCCACTATAATGTGTTCCCCCTGGATAAACGGGCGTTAATTCTTCCATGCCCACACCGTTGCCAGGAGTGCCTTCTCACAATTGTTGAATTTTTCCTACACAGAGGATAAAGTTTTTCTCGCATAGGAGATTACTTTATTGACCTTGTCATGCTTTTGATATAATACTGCAGTCAAGCATGTATTAGAGAACCCTGCCTCCAAGAAAAACTCCTTGTTTCTGCCAGGGTAAGCTAGGCAAGGCGCTTGTGAGTGGCTTCTTTTGAGCTGTCTTACTGCGTCGGATTGTTCTGGACCCCATTCCCACTTGACCCCCCCTTCAAGAGATGAATCAGGGGTCTGGTGATCTCTGCGTAGCCCTCAATTAACTTTCTGCTGTAATTAGTCAGTCCAAGGACGCTCCTTAGTTCCCGCAGAGTTGTGGGATCTTTCAGTTTCTGAAGTGCTTCCACTTTCTTTTCCTGGGGACAGAGACCCAGAGGAGTAGTCTCATGCCCCAAGAAATTAACACGGGCCTACACCACTGTGCTTTCTGAAAGGAAAGTTTCGCTCCGGCGGCCCTCAACTGTGTCAGAACATAACAGATCTCTGCTATGTGTTCCTCCGCAGATGACATTTTGATGAGGACATCATCTACATAAGCCAGGTTACCCCTCGCACCCAGGTCAGGCATGGCCTTGTGTAGGAAAATGTTGAATTAATTGCCAGAGTTGAGATAGCTGAAGGGAGTTCCGGGTCCAGGTGTACTGCTGGCCCCCAAAGGTAAAAGCCAGTTTGTATTGGTCCTCCCCACTGAAAGTCACGGTCCAGTATCCATTGGTCAGGTCTATTGCAGTGAATACCTGTGACCCCTGGATCTGGGCCAGCCCTTGGTCAATGTAGGGAAGAGGCCATCGGGAAGTATGAACCCGTTTGTTGAGCTCCCTAAGGTCGGCGCAGAGTCTCCACTGGCTGTTTGGCTTCATTATTCCCAGCACCGGATTATTGAAGGTGCTGTGTACTGGACGGATTAATCCACGGGACTCAAGTTTCTTAATTATTTCAGTAAGGGACTCCATGGATGCGAGAGGCAAGCGATATTGCTTCACAAACACTGGAGTCATGCCAGGGTCCGTGGGAATTGTTGTTGTGTGGATGTCGGTGCAACCACAGTCATATGAGTCCACCGCAAAGAGATCTTGGAAATCCAAGAAAACTTGTTTCAACTTTTGCTTCTGCTCCAAAGTCACACAGGCATCAGCTAGGTTGACTCTCTCTTCAACCATCTGCCTGAATTCTGGAAAGACTTCTGGTTTTGCTATCTCAGCGGCCTCCTCCAGCTGGGTGGAGAAGTCCCTGGTCAGGGTGCTGATTTGGACTGAAGGCTTCAGGTGGGAAAGGCAGCCCTCATGGACCTGGAAAATCGCCTCATCCCTTCTGAAGTCACAAGTCACATCTTCCTTACCATAAGGGCAGGAAGTGTACACCAGGAAGTTTCCCCCATGCCGGGTAAAGATCATGTCTGGTGTTGTGTTGTCATCACTGTCACTGTCAAAACAGTCCTTGGGGATTGGTCCTAACAGTTCATTTCCTAAATCAATGGAAAAATGTCGGTCATCAACCGCCATTTCAATAATGGTGCCTGCGGCTAGAGTAATACTCTTTAAGTCGCTGTTATTCACCTCTATTGGAATGGTGTCATGTTCAATGTTGACTAATGGTGTTGGGTTTACTCCCAAGCCTTGCTGTTGGAGAGAAGCATTTAGATGAATATAATCATCAGGGTTTTCAATTTTTGTCCTCTTTTAACTTTCACTTCCAGGGAGAATTGTCGGGTCCTTTCTGGGATGGTGACTTCAACTTTAATCTGAATTTCAACTGCATAAGGTAGCAATTGAGCTGAGCTAAATGCTTTTTCTGGATCATCAAAGCCCATGGGATTATCTGCTAATCGGGACCAAGCTTTGAAGTTTATTAGGTCCAAACTAATGGCAAAGCGATTGAGAATATCACTGCCTAAGAAAAAGGCGGCAGTGACGTCTCGCACAAGCCAACAATTATGGACTATGCTCTTGTTGCCAATGGAGATTTTGAGCATACACCTGCTTGGCAGGAGATGTTTGGAATTGGGTGTTTCCAGATCCATTTCCCATTTGTCTATCAGTTTGAATGTGGGAATGGCTGGATCTTTTGGGAGTTGGCGGAATATGGCTTCGCTGATGAAGCTCTTACCGTTGTTCACACACACTCGGGCGAGAACAGAGTCCTTCTCATCATTTAACTGAACAGGGATGAACAACTGCTCTCCAATTTGCTGAATATCAACCAGGCTCTGAGCTGATTTCACATCTTTCTGGACTATTGGAGTGGGAATGTCTGATTGTGGATTAGTAAAGAATTCCAGAGTGTTTCCTTCCAGTGTGGAATACCACCTTAAACTGGAAGGAAGGTTGATTTTCAGAAATAGAGAGGACCCCCCATCACCAGTCTATTGTCCTACTGCTATTACTGTCACGTCTGGAATTAGGTTGTTCTGGAAGTGAAATTCTACTTGGTCAGATTTTTGTTCAACCATGTGGCATGTGCCATTTAAACTAACATGGTTGACACTCTGTTTTAATTTTATTGGTCGGCTAGTCTGGGTCCAGAGGTCCTTGTTTACGCAATCTATTAGGGGTAACAACCTTCTCAGGAGGTCATTCCCTAGTTAACAAGGGGTGCCCACTGGAGTCAATACTATGACCGGGTGTTTCACCTTGTGTCACCCAATTTTAATGTCCAAATCTGCAGTCCCCTCGATGGGAAATTCCTTCTCGTCAAAGTTCTGAAGTTGTCCAGGAAAAGAGGTGAGAGGAATACGGTAATTCTCCCCCTTCCTGCATTTAGTTCATCTAAGGCCCTTTTGGACAAAAGGGTAGCTTGGGATCCAGTGTCCACCAGTGCCAAAATTGTACCCTGCCCCTGTACTTGAACCGGGGCATATATCTTCCCTCCTTCTCCTAAAGGGGTGCACAGATAATGCACATTTTTGGACAACTGGTGGGCTAATTCTTTAGTTCTGGACATTGCGAGAGAAGAGATTTGGGCAGAATTCTGTGGAGAGTCATGGGAACCAGGGGATTTTGATGCTGTTGGTTCTGGGATGAGAAGATAGGCGGAGCTAGCTCAGTCCCCACATCTACCCAGTCTGGATTTGGATCCCTTGGGACCCATTTTTCTTTGGGAGGTGTTTCCCCATCTCTGTAGGAGAAGATACTTTTCCCAGGATCATCTGAGGATCCATCTCCCTCAAATTGGAAGATCTGTACCTCCTCCACAAAGTGGGTCTGTTTGGGACTTTTGTTTCTCCTACCTCCTTTCTGCTCCTTGGTTGGCAGACTTTCAGGGGTAGGAGATTTTGTTTCTGTTTCCTGGGTTTCCAGGGGCTGTTTACAAGTGGGGAAGGAAGCTTCCTCCAAGGCTTTACACCCCCCTTCCCCTTGTGCCTCCTCCCTGGGAACTGGTGGGTTATCGGGGTGCCGCCCCCATCATTTTTCTGGAGCACCAGGTCCAGAGTTTGGGGCATTCTGCTCATCTGAGGGTTCTGTTGCACCCTCAGCATGTGACCCAAATCCTGTGCCATACTTTGGACCTGGCGTTCTAACTGTGAAACCCGCTCAGGCTGATACAGGGTTTTATTTTCTCCCCTGGGCTGGTCCCAGGAATGGTAACCATCCCTTCTTTAGTAGTACCCCGGGTTGGGAAGATTTGGTTACCCCTCCACCCTTGGCCTCCCCTCTCCCGGATTAGGTGGTCTGGGCTCAGGGAATTGGGGAAAGAAGGATGGATGATTTTGGGGCTGGAAATTGGGTGGATACCTGGGAAAAAAGTTCTGTCCAGTATTTGGGGAATTTCTGCCCTCCTGTGGGAAGTTAGGAGGGGAGTTCGCTGGGTTAGGTGCTTGGCTGGATCCCCCCCTTGGGCCAGAGGAGTCCACACATAACCCAGGATGGGTCGGTTTCCCTTGTAGCGGGGACTTACATAGTCAGGGGAGCGAGGGACCCCATTTGTGGGACTACCTCCTTGACTCCCTGTCTGTGACTGGCCCGAGGGCCTTCTGGGCTGAGAATTATTCGGTGCAGGCAGGTTTTCAGGCCCCCCCATCTCCAAATCTAAAATGGGGGCAACCTTTACCCCTGCCACCTTGGCAGCAGCAGGGGTGCTGGTCGATTTGGGGCTTTTCTGAGCATTATTTTTATTTCCTATGGGCTTCTGTACCTCAGAAATTCGGGTGGCCTGTTCAATGACCCAGTCTAGTGACCTTTTTTTTCCCATGAAAATCTCTCACTAGCTGGGTCATGATGTATTTGAACAAGGCATGGAAAAAAGTGTTAACAAATTCTTTACTGTCCATGCGCACCCTTTTGGTAGTCTGCGCAAAGGCACGCTTCAATTCCTGCACAAATTCTTGTGGGGCCTGATCCTCCCCACATTGCAAATTGTAAGCCTCTTGGGGATTCCGATGAACAGAGAAGTGCTTTAAGATGGCTGCCCTGTAGGTGGACCTTCTTGCATGATTTTGGTCCTCCAGCCCCACAAAGAAACTGAAGTATTCTGGGGAGAATGTCCATTTGGCATACTGAATGCAGCTACTGCTGTCCTTCAAGAGGAAAGTCTCCATCATTTCCTCGTAAAGCTCCAAGTGTTCCCAAACAGAATACTTAGCGTTCTTGTTATAAGGGGTGATGACACTCCTTATTGCCTTAATCTGTTTTAAGGGGTCCTTAAGCAAGCCCCTTTTTGCCTTATTGGCCTTTTTGGTTCGGGTAACCCTGGTCCATTCATCCTCCGACTCAGAAGTACTGCTCCCAGAGGTGCCCGTCTGATCTTCCAGGTTTTCCCAGAATCTGTGAGCCTGGGAATGGCTGGCAGAATGTGGGGACCTGGTCTCCTGTGACGCTCAGAGGAGTCTTCGGATCCCTCCTTGCTGCCAGGATTTGATGAGTACCCCCCCACTGACCTAACTGGGCAGAGGTTTTTAGGATGCCCTTATTGGGCCTACTCTCCGGGGGTTCCCCACAAAATTGCACTGTACTTAGGTGCCCATACCCGGATGCCCGCCCATCCATTCCTGGGTGGTACTGGCCTATGAACCCCATACTTTTGGCTGGATGGTAATCTGCCATCCCTGTGGCCCTGTGCTCATGCGCGCCAGGGGACATGGGGGTGGCAGAATCCAGGGACTGGGAGAGGTGAAGGCCTCTGGTACTAGGGCTCCTGAGGTTATGCTCATGTGTTTCTCTTTCCCAGCGAACCTCATCTCTATCAGCCCCTGCTCCCTGTTGCAATGCAAGAGCCTGTGCTTTATGTTCCTCAGTCAATGCCTTACTAGACTCTATCAGTCTCTCCTGCATGGCTACCTGTTGCTGGAGCCTATCATTGTCCTGGTAGAGAGCCTCATTCTCTCTCTGTGCTTCCTGGTTAGTCTTGGAGTACTGGGCCAGTCTTTGCTGCAGGAGGGTTACCTCCTGTGTACCATCCCTACTGGCCTGCTCCTTTCTTGCCAGAACATCTTCCACCCTCCTGGTGTGCTCTAACAAGTTCTGATGCTCTTTTTGGAGGTCACCCAGTCATTGGAGGGCCAAGTGATTTTCTTCGATGTTTTCTTTTAATTGGCAGACTTCCTGGCATAAGGTGTCCCTTTCCTGACTAAGAGCCTGCATCTGTGCCGCCAGGTCATCCCTCTGCCTTTGAAAGGCACCAGCTTTCTGGCGCTCCTCCTCAAATTCTGTCTGGGTATCCAGCTCTTTCAGAATCAGTTTGTTGCTCTCTTCCTTCTCCCTATCTAGGTGGCTTTACAGGGTGACTACCTGCTCTGTGCATACCCTATTGAAGTCCTGTTGTTGCTCCAGCTTTTTCTGGCTCTGCAGTAGGGCATCCAAACCTTCTTGGTACTCCTTCTGCAAGGCCCGAAATCTGGTATCCTGGTCAGACTTTTCCTGTTGCAGGATACTCATATCCTATTTTATTTTTATGATATACTGCCTACTATCATTTTCTGACTCCTGGCTCCTCTGCAGCATCTGCTCAGAAGAGACCAGGTCAGATTGGGCCTTCTCTAATGCCATCTGTTGCCTATTCGCCAGATCTTGGCCTTCAGCACATTTGTCCTGTATTTCTCCCATATATAAATATAAATATGCCGCTATCCTGACAATCTTGTCGTGCTCATCTTTGGCTTTAGGGGCCATATATAGTTCACTCAGGGCCACATGTAATGGACCCTGATCTCTCCATATGTCTGACCCTGTTGCAGTGATCTGGAGTGCTATTGCCTGCAACCACACCGTCTGGTCCTTTTTCGTCCATTCGCCTCTCACAAATAGCTTATGTAATAGATGCTCTCTGGCTATTTTGATATCTACCAAGGTCATCATTCTGGAAATTGATTTCCTTCCTGACTTATAGAAGTTAGTAATTTATTTTGCAAAACAGACCGTCTCCTTAGGGCGTCCTTGGTTTGGGGGATGCTTTTACAGTGTAACACAGCGTGGTGATCCAACAGGATTTATGTATCCTGTCAGTTAGCACACTGTATTAAGCTGCACAAATGGTAGATCTAATCCAGACATCGCGGCTCGAGCCTCCACTCTGAAAAGTGACTCCAATCTAGCAATCCAACTAAGACAATGTCTGATCCGGTATGCCCAATGGAAGCACTTATTTATATATGTTTATGTCTAGTTCATAAACCTGGATGATAAACCCTTATATAACGCCCCTCTCTTTGGATCCCCCTGACCTGACTGAGCTAAGAAGTAGGTTTGTTTTGCAAATTAAAAGATGTATTGAAAAATTAAACAAGATATATATATATATATTACATGTTTATAAATAACTTAATATTTGATAGCACACTTATGAATATAACAGTGATCAACACTGGATAATATTGCACTAGCACACTTTCTTAATTACTTAGGAGTTGGTATAGAGAGGATAAGGTAGCTGAGAATGCTTTTATGGTTTCAAGGAAAGGCAAGGATGGAAAAGAATGCAGCACAGGGGTAAACTGATATGGTTTCAACAAGAGATAATATAATCACTTTTCCCCTTGTGGCAATTAACTCCCCCCTATGCAATATAAAGAGTTGGAAGGTGAGCACACAATTTTCAGGATGAATACAATACAAATTCTAGTTCCCCCCTAGCAAGCTTAGAGCAACTGGTATGCATTTAAAACATGCAGAAATACTTTTTAATGTGATATACAACGAAGTGAAAATATGCTAAAAATGATTTTAATTCCCTATAGGAGATTGAGGGTGGTGACAGCTACTTAGAATTAGTTCAGGTCAACACTAGCAATGATTCATGAGGGATTATCAGGTTGAAAACGAATTTCAGCAAGGCAAGCAAGAGACAGCTCTTTTTGACAGGTGGAGAAATTGAGTCAAATTGCAATTCGCGGCACTTTTTCTCAGTACGTAAAGCGCGATTACGGAAAGAATGTAAGGAGTATATTTAAAATGAAAGTTAAATCTTGTTCCTAGCAGTATGGTTCAAAAGATACGGATGATTTTGTGGAGGTAGATTTCAGAAATGGAATAATGATTCAGAATGGCAAATGACACTTTCACAGGTTTGAAATCACAGAATGAACACACAATTCTATGCAGTTCTAAATAGGTGGAAATGGGTTGAATTAGATTATTTTAAACTAAGAGATTGGTTTTGCACAGCCCTGGCTGGATACTCACTCCTAATTTTGGAAGGAATGGGCCTCGTCACAGATCTAGTCAACAGGTTTAGCTGCTGTTCTCTCTGCTCTGCGGGTCTGGATCTTTGGTTCTGGCAAAAGTTCTTGGCACTGCACAGTGGTCTGGTCTGGTCTGCTAGCGGTTCTGGATACAGCTCTGCTTTGTAGATTCTGGCACAGGGTTCTAGCCAGAATCAAACAGCTCGCCCGGATGTTGAATATGAGGTTGCAAAAAATTTTGAGGCCTGCTGAAAAAGATTCAGCTTGTGGATTGGCCCCTCTGCTTTAGGTTCTGGAGTCTGAATTCTAAGTTCTGGTCTCTGGATCTATCTGGATTTGAAGTCTGGAGTCTCCTGTCAAAGTGCTTCACAAGAAAGTAGACAGTGAATGTCCCTACCTGGATCTCAGTGGCTCTTTTTATATCTTTTGAAAGTGGGTGGGAAGGCTGACTTCTATGCCCAACCCTCTGAGGATCCTGATAGGCTATAGGATTCTCTGTCGCCTGACTGGGGAACTGAATTGTGAATCATCCGGCATCCTTTTTATGGCATACAGAAAGAACACTCCCCTTGTCACTTTGCACACAAATATATTTTTGACTTAAATGCATATTTATCTATGTACAATTGTTTTAATATTATATGTCCAGTTAACATATTTTCGGTAGTGCCAAACCATCCGATCCCTGTCTTTGTAAGATGTTGTGTTCACTTCTGACAGAATTCTGCTCTTTTCATCCAGAACACAACCCCTAAACATTCCAGAATTTACACAAATGTGTGCAAGGAATATGGGCATCAGATGATGAAGTGTCAGATTTTTAGCATACATACATTTGGAGTAATACCCTATTTTCCGCTACTACCCCCCAGAACATACCACAGAGTCCTAACACCTCTTAAAATGTGCATAGAACAATCACAAGAATCATGATATTATTGATATAATTTTGACAATTATGTACTATGAATTATCCATCTTTCTAAAATTATGCTCTGGCCCAGAGGGGTGTGGTTTCCCAAAGCACATGGGGGAATTTCTGGTTTGTCCACTTCCTCCAAGCTCAGCTGGCTCACAGAGGCAGTGCCCCTCCCATTTCCTTCCAAGAGGAAGCCATTTACGACCCCCTGATTTAGAAATTGCTCCTCCCAGGTACTCCTCCCCTGACTCAATCAGAGAGGTGTGATCTCCTTTTGGTGGGTGCAGCAGAATGCAGCCAGGCCTGTGAATGCAGTTGCTGGGCAAGTTTCAACTCCTGTCGGGGGTAGTTGCCTGGCAGAATTCAATCCCTTTAAGCCAGGCTTCAGCCAAATGTCACTTTTGTTCCCATTTTTCTTCATTCAAATCAAACTTACAATTTTGACACATGCAGCTAGAACGCTGATTCTAAGTTCAAAACTATGACATTTAAACAGTTGCAAACTATGTGACACTCAAAAGTAGGTCACTCATATATTTTAAACATTTCGATTTTAGTGGCTTTAAATCCCATTTCACTTAAGCTGCTGACATCCACAGCTCAGCCAGTTGTGTTATGGACATTATTTTAGGCTCTTCATCTTTCCAGATTTGGTATGCACACAAGACTTCCTTCTACCAGACGTCTGATGGTGTTCAGTAAGATTTTTGAATATCTTGCAATGTTTGAAATAGGCATTTTGAGCTTGCATTTCAGAGAAACAAAGGTGATTTCAAAGCGCTTTTTTGAGCTAACAGGCACTGCTGTTTTTCCTTTGGCACCACGTTTCACTCATGGCGCTTCTGGCCCATCACGTTCGCACTGGCGGGTGGCAGGTCAAGCGACCATTTAGGTGTGTGCAAAAACTACACAGTTTTCCTGGATTCTGGCGCAAATGTGGGCTTTTCGGCCATCTTGAATTTTCTAAGCCCACAGCACCAAATGTTGCAGCATAATAACATGAACGTGGGTCGATATACCTGACAGCCTATTATCTTATTTGATTTTCAGTGTCGAGCGGTGTTAGGGAGAATTCTCAAAAATGTGCTGATTCCCTTCACCTTAGAGACCCCCTGCTACTTTGCTGGATTTTGATGACTTGATTTTTTTACCTGGAGAGAGTGTGAGCCCTTTTCCCACTCTCACATTTATTTTGATATGTGTTTTACTCTTGTGTTTACTTTGGCTATGGCGTTTTAGACAACTCCATAGGCATCATCTTTTCATTTGTGTCACACAGCACACTCAGTGCACTGGCACAGGGAAACTTTTTCAGGCTTTCCCAAGGTTTAAATACCTTCTCTCGGATAAAGTACTGTTTCCTAGACCCAGCAAACCCTATCTTGAAATAGAGTGCTGGAGGGGTTACTTAGTATCCCCTATGTGTAGATACTCATGTAGCAGTCAAATGCTACCCTTTCCTCTCAGAATGGCTGCTGGAAGTGGTTTTACAATGAACTTCCAAGATTTGTCCCGATCGTGAACTATTCGTAGCGTTAAATCGCAGGAGCCATGTTTTTCAAGATGGTGTCTGAGCCCCCTTTATTTAAACAGGTCCCGGTCTTCTTTTCTCGCCATTTCTTTTTGGAAAGGTCCTTCTAGAGTTTTTCTCTTCGCTCAAAACTAGGTTTTATCCCTTTGTTCCTTTGCCTTTGGTGGGCTTCAGGAGTGAAGACTGCCTCTGGCGTCCGGGTGTCTGGGGTGAGCAGGAATGAGGGAGGTGCCTGAAACTCCCTGTACTTAGTCTCCTAGGAGACCCAAATGCACTCTGGCATGATTGGCTGGCTGACTGTCCAGCAAGGACAGCCACCCTGCTGGGTGAGCGACAGCTGGGCTGGAATGAAAGGGAGAGAACTGAATAAAAGGCGACTCTCTTGGCTTGTAAGGCAGAGTCGACCACTGGAACAAAAGAACCGAAGACAAGCTTGAAGAGTATGGCTGCTGCAACTCCTGGACCGTTGGTTGGCCCGGTGAAGTCCTGCTACAGGTCCGAATCACCAAGTGCACCTCGACAGAGAAGCCCCTGCAAGGACGACTTCTCCCTTTGAGTTGGGGGTAGCAATTAACTCAACAATAAGCCACCTGGACACCTTATCTCTGAGCTGGTTGAATTTCCTCAGAGTTGCTGCAGGAAACTGTAGAACCAGGGAGAGAGACACCAGTTTGTGTGCTTTTCTTACAGCTACCGGAATCGAAGTTTGCCAGTTGCGAGCTGTTGACTGTTCATGTGCAGTGCAGGAGTCCCCCAACGTCCTCCCTCTTGTGCCCACGACTGAGACCCACGTACAGCAAGATCTGCAGGAATTGCCAGGAACAGAAGTCATCAGCTGCCTCTTTTTCTTCATTCATAAGCTACTGTAAAACCAGCGTGAGAGGATTTACTACTCACTGTGAAAGTGCATGAAACTTTCACCAACTCATAGGCC
The DNA here is from genome assembly GCF_040938575.1 of Ambystoma mexicanum. Taxonomy (NCBI): domain Eukaryota; kingdom Metazoa; phylum Chordata; class Amphibia; order Caudata; family Ambystomatidae; genus Ambystoma; species Ambystoma mexicanum. The sequence continues at coordinate 393,761,159 of NC_090941.1, read as the reverse complement.
TAATCAGCTTGTGACCTAGCATATGGTTCTTCTTGCTACAAACCATTCCTAAGAACTATTGCAAAGACGTTTCCGTTTTACTACCAGAACTGCTCTATCCTATCCAAGATTTTAGCACATTGACTTTGGCCTAGTCTATTGAATTGAATTGACTCTTCTTGTGAACTCTAAATATTTGCACTGTATAAGAATAATTGTAACCTCGCATGTTCTAATAATCTTTGCCTTTTACTCCTCTTGAAAAGTATTTCTGAAATAGTATTGAAGTGTATTTGTGTGTAGTATAAAATTGCCTCCTTCTATTGAATGTTCTATAATTGAATGGTTAATAAATTAATATATATTTAACCAGGAAACCATGAGCATTTCAACACCTGTGATTGTAGACCTCTGTGTAACATCATTACTGCTCACATTCCCTCTTGAGATAAGCCTGGGTGCTCAACACGCTGCAAAACCTGTGTGGTACAGACTTACACCAAAGGTTGGTTTTGCTTAGATCTGTAGTCATAGTTGTCGGTAGTGGTCCCATAGGGTACTGCATTAAAACTTTGCCTAACACCAGTGGCAGGCAGTTGTTCTGATCTTGATGGTCGTGCTGATTATTGAATACCTCCGTCCCCAAGTACCACACAGACAGAATGACCAAATACTGTCTGTGCAATCTTTGAGGCCACAGTTGTAGTGAGCCGTCAACTGGAACCAGGAAATGCCGGAAGAACCCCTTTGACCACTATAAGGCAATAGGCGGTTATCAAACTAATGCAATATGCACACAGCAATAAGGAACTGATTGTAGCAAGGCTTACCTAGATGAGCTGTGGGCCAGGTCGTAATGCACTAGGGGCAACCAGCAGGGACAGAGGGCCGGGTTTCAGAGAGGCTTGGGTAGTAGTTCCACACCCGGGCAGGTTGACACAAGACTTAGCACAAGTGGAGTCCAAAACACGTAATGGGTTCAAAAACCAGTTAAAGCACAAGGTCCAAGCAAAGGGATAGTCCGTCTAAGCAATCCGTGGAGTAGGTGCAGGGTCGAATATCTTTAGAAGCAAGCAAGAAGAGTTCCAGGACAAAGGTAACAGATGAAGCCAAGAAGAAGTAGAGTATCCAAAAAACAGTCCGTGGTCGTAGAGCCTGAATCCTTGATGAAAACAATAACGCCAAACAGTCCTTACGAGAAGCAGCTAAGAAGCGCTGCCACCGTGGTTTACGGCGCTTTTGACTGTTAGTTGTAGTCACATGATGCAAAAACGCGGCAGCGTGGGAAAATCACGTGATGGCAGAGTATGAACGTGATTGGCAGCAGTTCACCTCACGTGACGCGTGAATCGCCGTGTTCCTTGGCGGTGCTGCAAGGCATACGAGAGTTTCCATGGGAGTTGGCAGGACAATGAGTTGTTACATTTAGAGTTCTGCTTTACTTTTGTTCAAATAGTAACCTTCACATGGCTAAGCTCCACTAGAAAAAACAATTGTAATTTGCCAGACATGGATAACTTCAGAGAGGAAGCCCTGATCATTCTAACCGTAGATCAACTGAAAAATATGTGTAAGGACAGAAATCTCCCCGTTAAAGGAAAGAAAAATGAATTGATTGAAAGATTGTTGAATTATCAAAGTCTGGAAATAGGGCTGTCACCCCTACTCCCTCAGCAAATGTGGAAAATGTTGAGGATGATAATGATTCAGAGTCTAACTCTAATGTTATTGAAGGGTCAGAAGAGGTAGAAGAGTCTCAGGATGTGAACCTCACTTAACCTCAACAAGCTCTTAGTCCTCAACCTTTAGCCACGGGGACCCTACCAGGTCCAGTACTGAGTCCAGAATTTGTCTCTCTTGAAAAAAATAGACTTGAGTTAGAGTTAAAAAGGCTACACATGCAAACTGAAAGTAAACATCAATACATCAATCTCAGAGAAATGGAAATGCTCTTGAAATGAAGAAATTGTCTCTTGAAAATGTTTCTATGCCAGAGTCTCCTAGGTCTTCCAGTCCTAAGAGACCTTGCATGCCTAATGAAGCTGTGAGTTTGTGTGAAGTGAAGCTTGATATTTTGGATTGGTTGGGTGCTTTTGAGTGTAACTATGGGATTCAGGGTTTCACAGGGAATCAGTCAATTCCTTGGCTTTTGTCTAGACTCCCCCACGTTGCAACTGATGCTGTAATGGAGGTGGGGGAACTTGAAAGATTGGAGTATGAAAATGTGAAGCTAGCTTTGATAGCTAGATTTGGGAAAATCCTTCCCAGTACCTTAAGAGGTTAAGGACCCTCAAAAAGACTGATGGTATCCCTTGGGCTACCCGAGTGTGTGCATGTTTGAAGAACCTAGATGGTTGGGTTAAGGGTTACAGAGTTAACACTTTTAAAGGAATGAGAAATCTCTTTTTGTTAGAATCTATTGTTGATGCCTGCTCTCCTGAGCTGAGACAACACTTTCCTGACTCTAAAGAGATTGATCTCAAGAAGCTAGAAAAAGCTATTGACTTGAGTGTTGCCACCAGGGCTACTCACAAGGATTCTGGGGCATCCCAGAAGAAGGATGAAGGGAAGAAGAAAAAGAAAGATGGCAAAGAAAATTCCAATACCTCCAATCCAAAAGAGGGCCCCAAACAGAAAAAGGGTAAGCCACAGGGAAACCAAATCAGTCTAGTGATACCTCTGGTGCCAAACCTAAAGCAGGTCAGCAGAATCCCCCATATGTCAATACTTTTGGAAAATGTTATGCTTGCGGGTCAACTGACCATGTTAAAGGGGATCACAAATGCAAGGGTAAACCTTCAAGTGTCCACACTGCCTCCTTAGCCTTCTCCCCAGAGGAAGTAGTACATATGGCAAGTGGAAACTTTCAACTAATGGCTGAAGACCCCATTGGAGTCCTGCCATTGTTTCTTTAATGTCGCTGGGTCTGTGGGAAAAGCAGAATTTAGATGTCTATAATTCTATTCCAGATAACACAAAAGAATATTACAAGGACAGTGCACTTGTAAATGGTCAGGAGACCCCTGCCATTAGAGACACTGTGGCCAGCATTACAGTGGAGGATGAAACCTTTTTCAAACCTGAGGATGTTGCTAAGGAACCCAAAGGCCTCACTAAGCTTGCTGGAGGCCCTGTCCAACTGCTTCAAAGACTACCAGCTCTCATCCAGCGCAACAATAGGACAGTACGAATAGCTGTCAGTGTACAAAGTGAGATGCCTGGGAGAGTCCTGTTGGGGAATGACTTAAAGACTCGAGGAGTTGTATCAAGCACCCCCAGGCTTCCCAGTAAAAGGAAACGGGAACAGAAAAAGAAGGCCATAGAGCTCACTCTAGAGTACTCTCAAGAGGTTGTTACAGGAGAACCTATAACACCCAGTCCACAGGAAATACAAACTTCTATTTCCAGGAAGAAGGAGACAAAGGGGAAACCCAAGGTCTTGTGAAACAAGAAAGATAGCACTCCTGTGCGTCACACCAGGACATCCTCGAGAGGACTGTCCAAAGTCACACCTGTGACTACTCCACCAGCTAAGACTGAGTGTGAGAAACAACCAGAAGAGGTTGATTCAGCTGCTGAAGATGCAGAGCTGGAAGAAGACCTTCACCCTGTTGGAGATCTGGATCCTAAAGACCATCCTGAGCTGAAGTCTTTACTGGCAGAAGGTGGCCCATGTAGGGCAGACTTCAGCATAGATCAAAGAGAGTACACTACTCTTGAAGGACTTTGCCAACAGGCAGCTTCCCAGCTGGATGGGCAAGAGCCAGGGAAGCACACATTGTACTGGGAAGATGGCCTCTTCTACAGTGAACCTATCAGGTCTATCCCAGGGGACTACATAAGACTTGTAGTGCCTCAGGAGATAAGACACCAGTTCCTACAGATAGCCTATGAGATTCCTTTGGCTGGTCAGTTGAGTTTTAAGAAGACCAAGGAAAGGATTTCTCTATATTTCTACTGGCCTAGGTTGGGGTCTGATGTAGATAAATTCTGAAGGAGCTGTCACACTTGTCAGACATCTGGCAAGAGTGGAGCCAAGAATGTGGTACTTTTGGTGCCACTCCCAGTGGTAGGAGTTCCTTTTGAGAGGATAGGAATTGACATTAATGGCCCCTTAGATCCCCCAAACTCTTCAGGCAATCAATTTATTTTGGGTGTAGTAAAACATGCTGCTAGGTCTCCTGAAGCTATACCTATGAAGACTGTTACTGCTCAGGCAGTTGCTAAGGCCCTACTCGGTATTGTTACCAGGGTAGCTTTTCCTAAAGAAGTAATCTCTGACAGGGGATCAAACTTTATGTCCCACCACATGCAGGCCATGTGGAAAATCTGTGGAATGACTTACAAGTTCTCAACTGCCTACCATCCCCAGACAAATGGGTTGGTAGAGAGGTTTAATAGAACTATGAAGTGCATGATAGGTGCTTTAGAAAAACCCCTTATAAGAAAGTGGGACCGTCTACTGCTATGCCTTCTCTTTGCTTATAGAGAAGTCCCTCAGGAGGGAGTTGGATTTAGTCCCTTTGAGCTCCTCTAGGGTCATCCAGTTAGAGGTCCATTGGCCCTAATTATGCTGAGGTTGGAGAGTGCTCCTTCCCCCAAGCCAGTGAGAGTCACTGACTATGTGTTAGGTCTCTGAAGGAGAATGACACACATGATGAGAGAAGCATCTGATAACTTGAAAGCATGTCAGGCTATGGTAAAACATTGGCATGACCAGAAGGCCAACATGGGTGAGTTTACTCAAGACCAGCTATTTCTAGTTATGGTGCCTACAAGGCAGAGGCCCTTACAGGACAAATGGATTCGACCCTTCAAGGTTGTGGGAAAAAATGGAGAGGTCAATTATTTGGTGGATTTAGTCAATCCTAAGGAGCACCCCAGGGTCTTTAACACCAACTGTCTAAAAGCCTATGTCTCTAGACCATAAATGGGAGCTTTGCTTCTAACCTCTGCTCAGGAGGAGAGTGAACCTCTACCTGACCTCCTCAGGGGACAACCTTTAGATGGGAAGATAGAAGGAGTTAATCTCTCTTCTAATCTGACACTGGAACAACAGGAGGAGTGCAAATCTCTGTTAAATCAGTTTGCTTCCCTGTTTTCACTATCACCAGGCTTTACCCCTTGTGGCCAGCATGATATTCTCACGGTTGACTGTTTACCTGTTAAAAGCAGAGGTTACAGGATGTCGGACCATGTAAGAACCCACATAAAGGAAGAGGTCAAAAAGATTCTTGATCTCAGTGTATTAGAGCAATCTACAAGTCCCTGGTCTAGTCCAGTTGTGCTTGTACCAAAGGCATGATCCAAGGAGTTGAGATTCTTTGTGGACTATAGAGCCCTAAATGCAATCACAAAGACTGATGGCTATCCTTTACGTAGGACAGATGAGCTGTTGGACAAACTTGCCTCAGCCAAGTACCTCAGTACATTTGCCCTAACCTCAGGCTATTGGCAAATACCTCTGACAGACCATGCCAAGGAGAAAACATGATTTTTGACCCCAGCATGCCTCTACCAGTTTAAGGTTATGCCTTATGGATTACAAAATACACCTGCTACATTCCAAGGATGGTAAATCAAGTTCTGAATTGGATGGAGGTCTTCTGCATGGCATACTTGGATGACATTGCAGTGTTGAGCCCTAGTTGGAAAGAACATGTTGACCATGACCACTTAGGATATATATTGCAGACTCTTGAGCAGGCCCATCTGACCATAAAGGCAAGTACATGACAAATTGGTCAGAGCAAAGTGGTCTACCTTGAACATGTGGTAGGAGGAGGTAGAATAAGGCCATTGCCTAGCAAAGTACAAGCTGTACAAGAATGGCCCAGCCCTAGTACTCAAACCCAAGTGAGCGCCTTACTAGGTCTCACTAGTTATTATAGGAACTTCATTGAGAACCGTGGGTCCTTAGCTTCTTCCTTGAATGTCAGGTGGAATGAGGAGTGCACTAAGACATTTGAAGGAATTAAGAAATCCCTCTGACAAGCTCCAGCCTTAAGAGCTCCTGACTACAGCTAAACCTTCATTGTGCAGACAGATGCTTCCAATACAGGTATAGGTGCAGTTCTGAGTCAGCTGGATGAGAAAGGAAGGGAACACCCAATCTGCTTCATCAGTAGGAAACTGAAGGAACCTAAAACAAGGTGGGCAGCCATAGAACATGAGTGTTTTGCCATTGTGTGGTCTCTCAAGAAGTTTAGACCATACTTGTATGGATCTATGTGTGTTAATCGGACAGACCACCAACCCTTGAGATGGTTAATGCAGATGAAGGGGGAAAATCCTAAATTGTTAAGATGGGCAATCAGCCTACAGGGTTTGATTTTACCATTGAACACAGGTCAGGGTGTAGTCACCAAAATGCTTATGGTCTCTCCAGAATGTATGACTTACTGGAGTAAGGAGATTCATCCAGGGGTGGATTACATCCTCCAGTCCCTTAGTCTGGGGGGACGAGTGTTAGGGAGGATTCTCAAAAATGTGCTAATTCCCTTCACGTTAGAGACCCCTAGCAACTTTGCTGGATTTTGAGGACTTGATTTTTTTTTTACCTCGAGAGAGTGTGAGCCTTTTTCCCACTCTCTCATGTATTTTGATATGTGTTTTACTCTTGTGTTTTCTTTGGTTATGGAGTTTTAGACAACTCCATTGGCATCATATTTTCATTTGTGCAGTGGCACAGGGAAACCTTTTCAGGCTTTCCCAAGGTTTAAATACCATCTCTGGGATAAACTACTGTTTCCTAGAGTAAGTAAAGTGAAATTGATTTTGCTAGTCTTTTTTAATTCCTAGAGCCGGCACACCCTAACTTACAATAGAGTGCTGGAGGGGTTACTTAGTAGCCCCTATGTCTAGATACTCATGTAGCAGTCAAATGCTACCCTTTCCTCTCAGAATGGCTTCTGGCAGTGTTTTTAAAATGAACTACCATGATTTTTATAGACCTCAAACTATTCGTAGCTCTGGTAGCATTAAATCGCTGGAGCCATGTTTTTCAAGATAGCGTCTGAGCCCCCTTTTTTTTAAACAAGTCCCGGTCTTCTTTTTTTGCCAATTCATTTTGGAAGGGTCCTTCTAGAGTTTGTCTCTGCATGCCAAACTAGGTTTGGTCCTTTTGTTCCTTTGCCTTGGGCGGGCTTCAGGAGTGAAAGCCGCCTCTGGCGCCCGAGGGTCTGGGGTGGGAAGGAAGTGAGGGAGGTGCCCGGAATTCTGTGTTCTTAGTCTCCTAGGAGACCCAAATGCACTCTGTGGTGATTGACTGGCTGACTGTCCAGCAAGGACAGCCACCCTGCTGGGTGAGTGACAGCTAGGCTGGAATTAATGGTAGAGAACTGAATAAAGGGCAAGTCTCTTGGCTTGGATGGCAGATTCGACCACTGGAACGAAAGAACCAAAGACGAGCTTGAAGAGGGTGGCTGCTGCAACTCCTGGACCGTTGGTTTGCCCGGTGAAGTCGTGCTGCAGGTCCGAATCACCAAGTTCACCTCGACATAGAAGCCCCTGCAAGGATGATTTCTCCCTTTGAGTTGGTGGGACCAATCAACTCAACACTAAGCCACCTGGACACCTTATCTCGGAGCTGGTTGATATTCCTCAGAGTTGCTGCAGGAAACCGTAGAAGCAGGGAGATGGATCACCAGTTTGTGTGCTATTCTTACAGCTACCGGAATCAAAGTTTGCCAGTTGCAAGCTGTTGACTGTTCAAGTGCAGTCCAGGAGTCCCCCGATGTCCTTCCTCTTGTGCTCATGACTAAGGCCCAGGAACAGCGAGATCTGCTGGAACTGCCAGGGACAGAAGTCATCAGCTGCCTCTTTTTCTTCATTTGCAAGGTATTGGAAAACCAGACTGAGAGTACTTACCTCTCACTGTGAAAGTGCTTGAAACTTTCCCAACTCACAGGCCTAGTCAGCTTATGACCCAACATATGATTCTTCTTGCTACAAACAATTCCTAAGAACTTTTGCAGAGACTTTTCCGTTTTACTACCAGAACTTCTCTATCCTATCTAAGAAGTTAGCCCATCGACTTTGGCCTAGCCTATTGAATTGAATTGACTCTTCTGGTGAACTCTAAATATTTGCACTGTCTAAGAATAATAGTAATCTTTCATGTTCTAATAATCTTTGCCTTTTACTCCTCTTGAAAAGTATTTCTGAAATTGTATTGAAGTGTATTTTTGTGTAGTATAAAATTACCTCCTTCTATTGAATGTTCTATAATTGAATGGTTAATAAATTAATAAATATTTAACCAAGAAACATTTGAACGCCTGTGATTATAGACCTCTGTGTAACATCATTACTGCTCACATTCCCTCTTGAGATAAACCTGGGTGCTCAACACGCTACCAAAACTTTGTGGTACAGACTTATACCAAAGGTTGGTTTTGCTTACACCTGTAGTCATAGTTGTCTGTAGTGGTCCCAGAGGGTACTGCATTCAAACTTTGCCTAACAAGAGGTCAAAGAGAACTTCTATTATGTATTGAAGGCAGGTGTATAACAACATCCCACATTAGGAAGGCTCATAAGCTTTGAATAGGGATGCTAGCCCTGAACATGAGATGATTTCCAATATCATATGGGTTTCCCTTTATGATAGTTTGATTACAAATAACAAAATATCTTTCTTAGCATTAATTACTGCAAGGAACATTTTGTAGGCCGTAGAGTGCAAAAATAAGGCATGTCTGGCTTACTTTTACATGGCAGTGAATTTTGCTGACATTTGGAGGTAGAGTATGGACATGGAACAAGATTTCTTTTACACAATACGTTCTTCCTCCACCTTCAAAGGACGCATGCTATTTCACCAGCATGGGTTTTTTCATGCAGGCATGAATTGAATAGAATCCATGGAGTCCGCCCTTTTTAGCCACTGATAAAAGCAGGCAGATTCCATTGAAACCGTCTATACATTCTCCCTGCAAAGCACAATTTGCAGGCAGTATTTACATTTGTTTTCGAAATGACGAGGGCAGGCATAGTGTAATTGTGATTTTACCTGTGTTTCACCTTTCATTCTGCAATATTTTATGTATTTATTTATTTATATACTCATTTGCATAGCGCACCAAACCAGGGGGCATTTGGGCGCTAATTTGGGGACATAGATACATGCTTGAGGTGGCTGGATTTAAGTCTTTGCCGAGGAGGGATACATTGATTAAGTACATTAAGTACATACAACATAAGGCTTATCATAAGAACATAGGTATAGGTGAAGGTGGTGTTAGGCAGAATTATATGCAGTACCCTTTGGGAACACCACACACAATTAAGACTACAAGTGACTGTACAAATTCACCTTTGGTGCAAGCCTGTACTACACAGTAAAAGTTGTAGCGATGGCTGAGCAGCCAGATCTATCTCAAGAACAAGTGAGCAGTATCAATAGTTACACAAAGGACAGCAATTACTATGATTCAAACAAACACTGACTCAAGGTTTCTGAGTAAAAGAATATACATTTATTTACACATCAGTTGTATAAAATTTCACTAAAGTAAAACAGTTTAAAAATCACACTCTTAATACAACACACCACTCCCAATAGGTTCCAGACAAGTTAAGCTCACAAATGAAGTGGGAGCAAAATGGCACGCCAGAAATTTAAAAGGGCGGGAAAGACAAAGTTAGGCAGAAATTGAACAGTATCAACAGGTAAGTAAGGAGGTCAATCTAGAAAGAGGAACTACAGTGAGGGAATCAAATCAAAAAGGCTTAGGGCCAAAGTCAATCAGACAAAAGTCTTTTGCTCAAGGTCACACAGCTCATGTTAGTTCGCAGTTAAGTCTTTGCCAAGAGTTCCGGACGAAGTTGATCGGCAGAAAAGTTAGATTAAAGAGTGGAGAAGGACAAGCCCTCAGATTGGAGAAAGATTTCACACACTTTCACCGTGGCTGAACGAAACAAACAACTGGATTTGCCCAGTACCTTTAAATGGAGAAGAAGCTGTAGCTGAGGCAGATGTTCCTGCCAGTTCCTGCAGGCTCACCGTTCCTTAAGCGACTGTCGGACTGAAATGAAGTAGGAAGACTGGAGGGTCCTGCACTGTCCAGGGAAGAAACCAGAAGCGGAGCAAAGCAACAAATAAAAGGTGCACTCCTTAAAACCCAAGCAGGGTCTGACCTTCCTATCCGGCCCACTGTAGCTCTGTACAGCGAATTCGACCAGAGGAGGGAGTCCTGACTTGCAGTTTGGGAGACCTGGTTGGTGCCACCAGCTCAGGGAAAGAAGATTCCTGGAGGATCTTCTCTATCATTGGAGTTGCAGGATTCGGACCTGCAGCAGGGCTTCACCGGGCGGTTCAGTCGTGGTAGGGGTCCTCTTCCGTCAGATCCTCATCAGTTCTTTTGTTCCAGTGGCAACTCTCCCTTTCCAGACCCAGAGACCTGCTTTTTATGCAGTTTCCCCCATTCACACAACCTGGCTGTCAATCACACAGCAGGGTGGCTGTCCCGCTGGGAAAGTCACCACAGCAAATCAGTTCAGAATGTGACATGGGTCTCCAAGGAGACCCTGTGCAGTGAGTCCTAAACCCCTCCCTCACATCCTGTCCCCCCCTAGACATGCAGGCGCCTAAGGAGGGCTTCTGCCTAGAAGCCCGCAAAAAGATGGTGAAAAAGGAACCAAACCTGATTTGGTGCGCAGAGTAAAACACGAGAAAGACATTTTCAAAAAGAAATGGCGAATAAACCCAGCCGGAACTGAAATAAAACATATATGGTCTAGCAGGTTTAAGTTTGAGGCTACCAAGATAGCCTAAAACAATACCAAGGTTATTTAAGATAACCGTGGTAGGAATAATAGGGTAGTTACCACTGCCACCAACCAAGTCTTGATGGAAAGGGAGCAAAACAACGCTCCAAGAGAAACAGACAAAAAGGGATAAGTATTAACCCTTTCCAGTACTCTATGTAAGATAGGGTGTACTGGGTCTGTGGTTTTACAGAGGCTAATAAAGTTAATGGCAACTTTATATGTTCTGGGAGACAACAGTCAGCCCAGAAAATGGAGTCAGAGTTGGGAAGTCTAAAAGACAACCCTGTGTCACTGCACTGAAGGTGCTGTGTTACACACAGTAAAAAGATGATGCCTGTGGAGTAGGTGAGGCTCCACAAAAATGTTAAACACACACAACAAAACACATGTAAGAGTGGAAAAAAAGTCTCACACTCTTACCACTTGAAAAAGTAAATCCTAGAAATCCAGCAAAGCTGCTGATGGACTCAGTAGGTACGGGAAATTAGCCATTCTGGAGAATTCTCCCTCACAGGTGGCAATGGTATTTCAGCTGGTTTTGTAGAATCTTTGTAAATAACCAGGTTTTAAGGGCTTTACGGAAAGCCCAGTAGGAAGTTTCTGATCTTAGTGTGAGCAGAAGGGCATTCCACTATTTAACAGCTAATGCTGGGAAGCTGCAACCCCCTGCTTTCCGTCAATTAAATCTGGGGATATTGAGTAAGTGCTTGTAGGCAGCACATGTTATGTCTGTTGGATTGTGATTTTGAGAATTTGTTTGCCAAGTATCTGGGGCTGTGTTGGCCAAACACTTGTGAGTCAGGGAGAGAATTTTGAATACAATACGCATGTGGACTGGGAGCCAGTGGACATTACGTCTGGCAGCTGAGATATATTTTTTTGGGGATGTTATGGGAATCTCTTAACACATTATTTCAGATGACCTGTAGTTTGTTGATGTTGTGAGTGTTTGAGCTTAAAAAAGGGCATTGCAGTAGTCTAGAAAGATGTGTAGAGTGTATGAGTTTATTTAGCCGATATTGTGAACATAGGAGTTCAATGTTCTCATCATTTAAGCAGAGGCCATGCTGTGCCAGCCAGGCTTGGATTGTTTGGTAGGTTTGCTCAATAGGTTAGAGTCAGTACCACAGGTATCTGCGATGGGGAGGAGGATTTGGGTATTATCTGCATAGTTTGTGTAGGTGATACCCAAGTCGTCCAGGAAATCAAAGAGAGGTTTAGTAAAGATGTTGTAAACTTTCGCAGAGATGCAGGAGCCTTGGGGAACTCTACAGGTGACTGGGGCTGGATGGGCTGCTGCTGTAGGGGGAAGACCCACATGGTATGGTTGAACAGGAAGTATTCAATCCAGATTATGGCTTTATTGGAAAAGAAGGTGGCCGAGGAGAGGTGTTGGCAGAGTATTTTTTGATCCAAAAGATCAAAGGCGGCTGAGAGGTCCAGTAAGAGGAGGTGGCTAGTTTACCGTTATCTGTGATCTCAACCTTTTGGATGTTTAGGTCCACTATGGAGGATTCTCTAACATGGCCTGGGCGGAAGCCAGATTGGTGCAGGCCCAAGAGGTTGTTGAGTTACAGGTATCTTAGTGTCAAGCGTAGGTTTATTGTGGAGGGGGAGGACCCATGCATCTTTGAACTTCATTGGTACAAACTCTGTTGGGAATGACGAGTTGATAAGTACAGTGATAAAGGGGGTAAGCTTGGTTGCGCTGTCTTTAAAGATCGGTGTGGGGAGGTGTCCACTTGGCATCTGGAAGGCTTCAGCTCATTTATGATTTTATAGACTTCAGAGACTGTGAATGGAGTGAACTTGAACAAGTGGGTAGAGATCTGTGGTAGCGTTAGGTAGTCTACCAGCATTTGAAACAGGGTTAGTTTTTTTTTGGTCTGCAAATTTTGGATTGTAGTAAGGATATTTTGTCCAGAAGAGCCTTCGGGATGTTTGAGCACCAGCTGGAGCCTTTCAGGCAGCAGTCAGGGGTGGAGCAGGAGATTTGAGTTCTCTCAAGATGGCGAAGAGGTCTTGGTTTTGGTTTGGAGAATGGCCTGTTTCTAGTTTTTTGAGGAAGCAGTGAAATGTTCTTTGTTGGCGACTGTGGCAAGTTTCTCCAAGGCGGTCTCATCTGCTCTCTTAGAGGCGTGCAACCCTTTGTGGTTTGATGTGTACCAGAAATTCAGGTGAGCTGTAGGTTTGGGAGAGTTTGGTTGTACAGTTTGACCATAGTGGTGGGATCGTTACTGGAGATTACGTTGGTTGTTAGTGGTTGCAGTAGTGGGAGCGAGTTGGCTGCAGTGATGTTGCAGGTTTTTCTTGACAGGGCAGATGGTGCCCGATGGGGTGTGTCTTACTTTAAGGAGTTGTTTGAGATGGTGAAGATAATGACATTGTGGTCTGATCATTGACAAGGCGTATTTGAGATAATGTTAGTGTTGCAGTTAGTGTCTGCTAGCCAGTCTAGCATTCAGCCTTTCTCATGAGCAGGGTTAGTGATGCGATGGGTGATACCTAGGGATTCTATGGAGTTGGCAAAGGTAAGTGCATTATTGTTGTTGGGGTCGTTGAGACCCCGATTCATATCACCCAGTAGGATGATTCTGGAGGAGTTGAGAGCAGTTGCATGATATCTTCCTCGAAGGATGGCAGTGGGCCTGGAGATCTATAGATAAGGTGGAGGGAGAGGGTCACTGTGGAGGTGTTGGCTATTTTCATGGAGAGCAATTTAATTGGTGAGCAAGTTGGTTTTAGGGATTTCTCTGATGGATAGTAGGTTTTTAGCTATAAAAGCTACTCCTCATCCTATGGTCCTTGTCTATCTTTTCTGAGGATAGTATAGCTGTCTGAAACAGCTAGGGAAACGGCTGCACCAGTGGCTGAATGAAGCCATGTTTTGGAGATGTCCATAAAGTCAAGGTTGTTGGTGCTGATGAGGTCCGAAATGTCTAAGGTGTGCGCGCAAATTGTGTTGGTGACTGGTCCCTTGAGGGGAGAAGATGTCATGTCTAAGTGAATGTCCACAGTGAATGAGGGTTTCTCCATGGTATAGAGGGTAGTAGATGGGGCCTGTGGATCCAGTGTATATTTGACTTTGGAGCGTGTAGAGATAGTGGGCATTAGAGTGCATTCGGTGCTCGGTATCGCTGGGTTTGGAGCCAGTGGAGTGCAGGCGTGTGTGAAGGTTGCAGTTGACTCTGAGTCAACATGGCTTGGCGTGATGGGATTGTTGTGTGCAGCATTGTGGGATACTGTGGCAGTAGGCCACATAAGTGTCCGCAGTAACGCTTAAGGCAACCATATTTAAAATGCATTTAGTAACAGTGGCAACATTTTTCATTGTGCATTTGGTAGTAAAGGCTCTAGGGTCAACAACATTCGATATACATTTGGCAACAGAGGCCCTTGCCACAATAGTATTTAAAATGCATTTTGTTGCAGTGGCAATAGTATTCAGAGTGCATTTGGTAGCGATGGCACTTTGGCATTCGACGTGCATGTGGAACTTGATGTTATAGATTTGGGTTTCAGACTAGCTGTGTTTCTGATCATCAGGAGGTGCAGGTATGCTGGAGTTCAGGAAGTGTGGAACAGAGGTGGCACCGAGGGCTGCATGCTCCTTAATGCATGATGTAGCATGTGTGGGTGGGCCGTTGATATTGGGTTCGGATGCATAGCGGGTGAGCAACTATGTTTTGTTAAAGTTGAAAACTCGATGCAGGATGGATCCAGCACATAACATTGCTAACGTTGGTGGTCCCCTGGCTACAACTAGCACTTTTTAGAAACTGGCTGCCAGTTATCTTTGCTATATTATGTAAAATGCAAAACAGGCACAAATTCCACTGTCTGTTTTTATCATTGTGTACCATTTTATTCACCTCTCCAGGAGCCTCAATTCGCTGATAACCGGTCAGAGAGGTCCGTTGTAATCCTCCAACGGCACAACAGTGGACTTCATTACAAGTCTGCTGGTCTGGAAATAAGGGTGCCGGTAGCAACGTACCGGCACCCTTTCCGTACTGGCAGACTACAACTTTGCCTGCCGCTACAGCCCCAGTTGGCACAGTTGCATGGAAGCACCAGCACTGGTACTAACAGTGCCAGTGGTTCCCGAGTCCCCATTCCCATGGAGTCCTGTGGGACTCCATGGGAATGTGGACTAACATTTTCCTCCGCCTGATATCTTGGGCCGCCGGTACTTGTAATGATCTGGTGGCACCGGGATCTCAGGTGGTGGAAACAGTGTTTGAGTCCGGAGGCAACCCGCCAGTATAAGCGGTGGGTAATCGCCGGACTTGTAATGAGCCCCAGTGTCATATCAGATGATTTCATGTAGCAAGTGATTAGAGAAACAATGAACTATGCGAACAATGGTTTGTCATGATTTCCATCACACTCCCTTGTGAGAGCCACGCCTTCAGCCCACAAACAGTCAAAATATCCTCCTGTGACTTTGACTGGTTTTGCAGCAGCGAATAGTGCTCTACCCCATGCACAGCGCTGTATAAAGTTGGATCTCTGTGCTTAGTGCAACATAAACCACAACCCCTGAGCACCTGGTTACCTATTGGACGGCAATATTGCCATGGATCCATCCTTCCTAGAACTTCTACAATTTAGTTATTATTACCCATGCGTAAGTGATTAACATCCCAGGTCACCTTCACTGTAGATAGTTCACTCTTATTGGTTGTCCAGGCACTGTCAAATAACAGCATTATCACGTTTCAAGGACTGTCTTCATTTCACACACAATATTGATATTTTACTGCTGGCAAATTACCAGATTGAGTTGATTTTCCCGTTTTTAATAATACTTTGTTTTAGTTACTATAATTTTTATACACGTTTGCCGAATGTACTGTTTAATTAGAGTAAGGCCAATTAGTTGTTTTTCACCCTAATATTGCAGTGGATGTTTTGTCGCATGGCATAGCTGCGAGGTGGTTATGACACTGTTACAAAGTAACACCAAAAGACCCTTTGAAAGTCAAATATGTACGGCTCCATTTGTAATAGATCATACTTTAATTAGCCTTTGAAATAATGTCATACTTAATTTATGTCTTAACCATCAGCACCGTAATAATGATCATGCAAGACACAAGATGACTCTAGGGTAGGCCGCTCAAATGCCAATCATCTCGGGCGGCCTGTTCCGTTTCTTTTATCTCTTCATTAAAACAGTGCGAGGACTCCCGTGATACTCGTTTACCTTCAGTTCGAGAAATCCGAAGAACTAACGGAAAACTGTAAGTAAACAGCGCACGGATGGTAATTAGGTTGGGAACTAAACTCGTGATTGTTTAAATCTTTCATTTCGGAAGGCATCACATCGTATACATTGTTTTATCTGGGTGAAGAATGTACTTATTTCAATTATATAATCTGCTAGATTGTTTTAAAGACGTTGTCTGCATTTTCTTCAGTTAAGAACTCCATTCGATTTCGACCAATGATTACAATCTCATATATTTTTCCGACTACTTAACTTTATTTTTTGCTTCAGTGAACAATGTCGGTCTGGGCATAAAATGGTCTCGGGCACAAATTAAAAAAGTGTCCCATTTTGACCCAAAACAACGGACCCACACCAGCATTTTATATTTTTGGTTCGGGCATTGCCATATTGCCCTATACGCCATTTCGAGGCTGTCAGTGACGCAGCTGTTCAAAGGACCTGGGTTTAAGTAAAGCTGGACATTTTAGGAAATACCCTAATTGCGCGGGTGTGTCTTTTCAGACTTTGGGAAGAATAAAATATATTTAAACAATATGCGTGGCCAGGGCACTAAAAGCAATTTTTTCTGTCCCAAAACGCTGCACAGGGACAGGAAAAAAAAATTAAAAGACCAAGAAAATGTCCGCCGGGGAAGGGAAAACGGAGTCAGTTTTCCATTTCCATGGTGGCCAGCGGGAGCATATGCGCTGGGAACAGAAGTGTTCCCAGCACGTCCGGCTCCGAAACAAAAAGAAGCAGAAGGTATGTGGGTTGGGAGGGCGGAAGGGAGGGAGAGGAAGCCGCGGGGAGGCTCGGAGGGGCTGCCACGCCTCCTGCCGAGGACAAGGTGGCTGGAATCCCGGCAAGGTGGCTGGAATCTCGAGGACCTGGCGAGAGCCAATCAGAATGCTTGTTGCATTCTGCTTGGCTCTCACCGGGTACTAATAATGATTACAGCGAAAAGAAAAGTGATACGGTTGCATGGGTCCCGACATTATGCACCCTGCAGCTCTCACAGGAATGCTGGTCTTTTACGGAGTACGCTCCAAGGAAGCTTCATGGCGCTGAGCAATTTATATGACAAAATGTGTACGATTCAAAAAGAAAAGAGCAGATTCTATTTTTACACAGTACTGCTCCTCATGTATTGCTTTCAGTAACACGTTTAACCGGTATATCTTGGTTTCACCGAAGAAATCATTTTGTGCTAAACACTGCAAGGGCTACTAAACGTATTGGTGTTCCTTTGTGTGCAAGTGGGTGGGGAAGTAATTGTCTATGTCACATTGTCATTATACACTGTCCTGGAGATTCAAAAGGACACAAATGAGCAGTAAAGCCTACGGCACCAGACTGTATATGCAGAGGCTTAACTTTTTTGGCCGAACCTGGGCATGAACAGTAACATCTGTTATTGCCCACCACCACTGTCAGACTTGGTGAGATAAGTGCCCCAGCAGTGGCTGAAAGAAAACTTTTTGGCATTCAGGGGAAAAGTTCGCCCGCCCGACGTCAAGTTATCAGCAGTTGGGTATCACAACTAAACACCACATATACTTCCCAATAACAGTATTTCACATTTTGGGGCGAAAATACACTTTTGCTGATTTTCTTTTGCCACATTTGTACCCCTTTTTCCCATTGACATAATTTGGGGGTTGCTTGGTGTCGCAGCTGTGACCCCTGGCGGTTAGCTTGCAACCCCTGGCCAATCAGTTGTGACCCCTGGCCATCCCATCCTCCAATAACAATGTTGCTGAATGGGGGTGGTTAAAAATCCATGAGGCATGCCACGCGCGCAGCACACAGTGACTGACATTTGTCTAACAGGCCCAATAGCACACCATGTGTGAAGAAGAGGTTCTGGGGGTCACTACAAGGTAGGAGGTAACCATGCCGCTATTAGCGGCATTGCTACCCCCTTACCGGGTATCGGGTCCAGGTTCCTTGAATGAGGAAGTAGTGGGCCATTCCGACCATGGAGGGCCCGGTAATTCCTCATTCAAGGAACCCATCCCTATTCCCATTCAAGCCCCCATAGGGCTCAATGGCAATGGGGAGATTGCTAACAACGGGCCCATTAATAACGGCCCCGTTGTTAGCACCCCGGTCTGCTCGCGGGACCCGCTAAGGGTACCTGGTAAAACCAGGCGTTCTTAGCGGGTTCCTGCAAGCAGACTCGTAATCGGGCGGTAAGGAGTTGATGGCTCCGGCACCTCTGCCGGCGCAGTTAACCCCTTACCGCCTAGGTCATAATGACCCCCTCTGTCACTCAATCGGTGGCTAACATCAGGCATCACCTTACGCATAGAGCGCTGCATCAAAAGTTTAAATAGTGTAAGTTTAATGTTTAAGAGGGAGGTATGGTGCCTGATGCAGTGTGTGGCAAATTTAACTGTGGGCCCTTTGCCTCTTTAAGAAAGAGTGTCATGACACTCCTCAATAAAAGGGGCTCTGCTGGCACGTGAGATGCAGTGCAGCAGAGTCCCAGGAAGTGGCAACTCGTGTATTTGTCCTTTGTTTGCCATGTGATCATGGCCTGGTGCAGCAGCCCAGGCCTGTGTGCCCCCAGAGCCTAGTCTGCCCTCTGCTGGCTGCCCCCAGCCAAGTTAACACATCCAGTGATCCGGATGTTGCAGGGTGTCCCCTGCTGATTGTATACTGCAAGCCCGCAGTAATATTGTTAAGCCGGGTGACCCCGGCATCTGGTCCGGCCCACCCTGGTGACGGGCCGACACATTGGCATTGAAGATGGTCTGGGCCCCACACACATCATTTTGCGGGCCACCAGAAGCCTTCTTGTTGCTGAGGCGCTAACCGCGTGTGAGGAGGCGGCGGCTGCGAAACAAAGAAGCTGCGTGACAAAGTGGGCATGGCCTAGGAAGTACCTGGGCTTGCAGCAGTGGAGATGTGGCAGCGCTGCGGCTCAGCTGGGTCTCCTGATTAGCTGAGGTCTCCTGGCGGGCCAGAGCGAGGAGCCGTCCATCATCGCGTGCCTGAGAAAAAGAGGAAAAAAGGACAAAGGTGTTCAGCGAGAGGCTGCGGGAGGTGGGCATGGCCTGCTGAGCTCCGGGCCTGCGGCAGTGAAGGTGTTGCAGGCTCTCGCGTGACTGTTCTGCTGCACAACGAGCATCTGGAGCAGGGCGGGTGGGGCCGTGTGTGTATGGTGGTCTGCCCATCGGCCTCAAGAGGAAAAAAAAGAAAAAGGAGGGGCAGACCTGGACCTGCCACGCTGAAATTAAGAACAAAAGAAAAACAGAGGCCTGCGGTGAACCAGAGAAAAACAAACAAAAATAGGGGGCGTGGCCTATGAACACCGGGTTGCAGCAGGGAATAAAAGGAAAAAGCACTCAAGCCTGGAGAGGGTCTGCATCCCTCATTTTGCCCAGGGGCCGGCAGCCTCACAGCACTAGCATCGCTGACCAGAGCCTGGCCTGGGTGTTCCATTGGCCCAGAAGGCCCATCACTCAGGGGTACAAGAAGAAGCCCTGGGGCCAATTAATCCATTGCTCTGCCCTGAAGGCCCATTTATTTACACATTGCAGCGTTTCCTTGTTTTCACCAGGGTTGTCCAGCTGTGCCCAGATGGGTAGCGGCTCCTCAAGGAGTTCTTGTGCTCCATCAGTGACTTCCAAATTGCTCAGCCAAGCCACAGGCCCGTCATCAGACTGCGGCACACCCACCAACCATCTGGGGGATGAGGAAAATGGAGGGGTGTATCGACAAGGTAGTCAGCTTGTGCCACTGTATCTGTTCGATGTAGTGGGTGCACCTGCCAGTCTAGGACTCTGATGGATGGCGTGGGTGGAGAACCTCGAGCTGTATTTCAAGGCCCTCGAGATCAATGACAGGGTAAAACTCCCAACCCTGCTGTACTTAGCCGGCCCGGCTGTCCAGAGGTTGTTTAAGACCTTGCGGCCCATAGACCAGTCATATAGTGCAGCCATTGCGGCACTGAATGAGTACTTCATGCCCATGGTCAACAGGGATTATGAACGGTGCAGGATGAGATGCGTGAGCCAAGAGGAAGATGAGAGCCTCGATGCATTTCATGGCATGCTTTGTGGCATTGCGTTGTCCTGTGCTATCAAGGTGTCAGATTGGATCGTCTCCTTTCTTGGTCCTCGATTATCAAGAGTGGCAGTGGACAGTGTTCAATCATCCCCAGATATCTTTAATGCAGGAGTCCCAGAGGGATCCTGCATTTCACCATCCATCTTCAATATCTACATAAGGCCACTGCTTGACCTACTGGACCACTTGGATGTTCTATTTACCAACTTTGCTGATGACACCCATGTGGTATTCGAACTTCTAGGCAACTAGGATTAGGATTCAGACACTCTGAATAGTGTCACACCGCAATACAAACATGGATGGTTTCCAATTCTTTAGCTCTGAATGACACTAAGGCAGAGCTTCTCATTGTAGCCACTGGGCAAAGTCTTAAGAAACTTGATACATCTTGCAAGAGTTTCAATATTGCAAATAATCAGATTAGGGTTACATATTGTGTTAAACCCCTAGGCACTCATTTAAATGCATAACTAAACATGAAGACTCATGTGTCGCACACACACTCATCATGTGGCTACGTGGTGAGGCTACTCAATCAAATCAGACCTTATATCTCATTCTACAATAGATCTATCCTAGCATCTGCCCTAGTCAACTCAAGGCTTGACTATTGTCATAGTCTTGGAGTGGGAGAACACAAACTAATCTGTTAACTCTCCAGACTACACAGAATAATGCAGTGTGAGCAGTCTTTGGTCTCCATAAACAGCATCACATTTCTGATTAAAGGAGGACACTGCACTGGCTGCCCGTTAAGCACAGGATTTTGCACACGATTTTGGCATTATCTTATAAATGCTGGACCTCGATCACCCCGCCTATCTTTCAGAATGGCTTATTGTTGATCAACCACTGCAATCTCTTTATTCTACTGACAACTACAAATTCAAGCAGCCTTGCTTCAAGCTGACTAAGTTTGGAGGCGCTAGTTTTCCAGTACAAGCTCCTAAAGCATGGAAGGCTCTTCCATTACCGATTAGAGCCTGCAATTTCTTGTCGGCATTAAAAAGTGCAGTCAAAAAATATCTGTTTAACTTGAATCTAGACCAAATATAGGATGCCCCATTTTAGGCATCTTTTATCTCAGCACTGATTGTTCTTTAGCTCTGAAATGTGTTTTTTCATCTTTTTTTGTTGTTAAATGTGTGACCTGAAGCCCATGGG